>NW_017308846.1:14061-36030 GCF_000935625.1 Nanorana parkeri | reverse complement strand
CCCTTTTCGCCTTGCCCCCCCCCCGAGGCCCGGCCTCGGTGGCCTTGTGGCAAATCCAGCCCTGAGAACAACCTGACTACCAAAAGGCCTTGCTGGCAAAACACCTGGCAAAAATGATACACACTTAGATCTCCTGTGTATGTTTATGGCAATAATAGAAGGAGGACAATGAGCAAGAAAACATCAAAATATCCACAGTGCCAGTTTATCTAATGGGGAAAAAAATCGTTTTTTAAGCAAACATCCAGTATGGCCAAATATTCTCCAAGATCAGATGTCCGTAGATGGCTAAAGGTACCCACAGACATGGAACCCATGATTCCAGCTGGATGATATTAAACAATTAATGTTGCAAAATGTATATAATTACCTGGGTCCTGTGCCAGAATACACTTATTATTTTACAAGCCAAATCAGATACATATATAAAAAGGGACTCTAATAGTGGCTACACAGTGTTCAGATACAGCCTCTTGTTCAGGGACTAGGGGGCCTTAGGGATTTAGGGGACCTTTTTCACGAGATTAGCATGGGGCTGGTTCTGACACCTCCTGCTGTAAACCTGGACACTGCCCACTTCTAGGGCAGGTGATAATAGAAGGGCATTGTGACGGACCCCTGTACTCAGGATGAGTATGTCCGCCGCTGTCTTGTTCCTTGCTCAGGAGATATCGAAACCCGCTGATCTGTAGCTCCCAGGTTCCCCAGTCACTAGTCGAGGCTCGCGTGTAGGTGAAACAAACTCTGCTTTATTGAGAAACTGCACAAACTTTTATACAGCAAGTGATGATATCAGATTATAATCCCATCACGTCCACCCTCCCCTCCCAGACAATCGGTCTGCTCAACACCACAGGGCTTCCCCTGCTAACGAGCTCCAGACAGCCATAGCAGGAGCCTGGCCAGAATGTCATTGTTCTGAGCTCCCTCAGAGAACAATGGGAGATAACGAGGGATGGTGCTGATAGTCTTTCCCTAACCAGGTTACTCAGTATAACGCACTCAAACATAACTCAACACCAATACACATTTAACTCATAAAACTGATCACCATGTCGTCACAGGCATTTATTAGGATGCCCTTATCATTCCCCTTAATTGAATAAGGCGGAGGCACAAAATGTTTCTTGCAGAGCGGTCCTTTGCTGACTATGTCCACCACTGCTTGCGGTACCACTATATATACCTGATATGAATGAACTGGTTAACATATTAAGTGCAGTAGATAGATATACACTCACAAAAGTAAAACAAATGCTATAATAGTCAGTTATTACTTTGCAATCTGGTCCTAAAGGTTCTTACTGCTGACGAGATCTACATGGTACTACATATACTGTACATAGCAATGCCAGCTTGGTCCAAGAATACTACCAGGTGACAAGCTAAAACAAATATATTAAATTCAACAAATGAAAGGTCTTTGCCATTACGTTTTATTCACAGCGTACGGATTACTGTGGTCAAAACTGTGTTCAAAAGAATGGATCAGAGGCATTGGTGTCCAATAGTGACACTGTCCTACCACAAAAGCGACACTTTGAATTTGTTATTGATGCTCAATAATAAAAAAAAAAAAGGAAAAATCACCCATACTGCTTTAGACCTGCCCTCTGATTGGTTTGATGAATACAATCAGCCGGTTGTAGACATGGCAGCGTTATAGGGAAAGTGGGAGATAATGCGCTCACACGCTAATGGGCGCTGAACTAGACACAGGCTCATTTTTCAAATCATGTCATCCGTACGCTGTGAATAAAACGTAATGGCGAAGACGAGCTTGGATTTATCTCAGCCATTATCATTTGCCTCCTCAGCTTTATTTGTGTTGACTTGTACAGTTGGGAAGGGATGACAGTCTCCCAGCTTGTGAATCAGTCAGAGTGATAATACATAGTGTGTTCCACTGTCGTTGACAGGTCCTGTTCCCCTCACTGGCATATGAAAGGGAAGCAGCTCTTTCCGTCACTCCAAATGCTATAATCTGACAGAATAAAGAATCTGGTGCAGGGGACATCACAAGCCCTGTCTGTTACAATTCCACAAGATAAATTCGACTTTCCAGGGTGTCTTGTACAGTGTATTAGTGTCAGTCAAACTTTCCTGCTTTTCTTCGACAACGCTATTTTTATAAAAATATATTTTGGAAGTTGCTTTAGATGCTCCATTGTTATGCATTATTGATCACTGTGCGTTGTACTTTTATATATTTTTCAGATGAACATAACATACGTGAAAGAAGACCTTGTTTCAGACCTAGTCCTTTTGTTTCCTGCGGATTGTGATAAGGAAGATTGAGCGCAGATAACTAACACATATGAACACTGGCATATACTGTATCATCTGCTTTTCAAGAGTACAGATATGCCAGTAGTGATACAATGCAACACACAGTTCCATACCGCTCAACTTTCTGAGATGAGAGTGGCACCTTCTAGCACAATGTACTTAGGTAACAGACACATCCCTGCCATGCCCCCAGTTATGGGGATCATTAGAAATGTATATGCCAAAACGATTGGAAAAACCCAGAATTGTGTTTTTTTTTGCACCATTATGTTTCCTTTATATTGACATTTCAAAGTAACAAACAAGATAATTAAGAGATAAAATAAAGGTTTTAGTGCAAAATAACATTTTTGGCAGTTGAATAGAACATTTTCATAGACATCTGTACCTCAGATCAAAAAGAGGGACAACTGAGGAGGAAAGAGGGACAGAGGGATTTGGTTCCGAATGAGAGACAGTCCCTCCAAATGATGGACCAATGGGAGGTATGCAGTAATTTCTGGTTCTACCTAAATACTATCCTATAACATTTCTGCTGTGCTGCACCATAATATGGTCAGATCCTGGTAGTCCACAAATCAGTAACAAAAGCAAAAAAAACAAACAAAAAAACAGGGTTTCTGCTCATACATGATTGGAATAATGGAGTGGGGATAAGGGTGCTGGTGATATGGTACTTCTGGCTCTGGCTCTGGCTCTGGCTCTGTCCGGCATCCTGCCCAGCTCACTGATGTCACTGGCCGCCAGAAGCTGGGGAGGATGCCAGCCAGAGTGTCCTGCTCAGCTCCTGGTATGAGTGACTTCAGTGAGCTAGGTGGGACGCTGGACAGAGCGTCCCGGGTTGCTAAGAACTCTAAGCAACCTGGGACACTCTGGTCGGAAAGGGGATGGCAGGTGTGCCACATAATCAATTTACCATGTACTGGATATAAACAAGTCAAACAAGTCCATCCTGAGTGACAACCACGGCTACTCCATAGATACAATGCAGAAGTGAATGTAGCCATGGAGGAACAGGAAGTATGTTATTTGTAGGATTTCTTGGGGAAAATTAAGTGAAAAGAACCTGAAAAGAGAAAGCTAATGCAGCCACCACATCTTGGGCTGTTGAAGTAGTATTAAACTCACAAACGTTTTTGGATAATTAATATTATTAATTATTTTTGCCCTAACACTTACAGTTATCATATTTTAGAGCAGCCGGCTCCAACTCTCTCAGCTTGGCTTCCCTGAACTTCCTGTTAAGCACAAGATCCCAAGGGATAGAGCAGTCTCCAGCAGCTATCCATCTACTTTGGAGAAGGAATAAGGGAAGAAGGAGAAGGGGAGGGGGAAGCAGAAGAGTAGCTTCCTGTGTGTTGGTGGAGACCCACACAGCTTAATAGCACCGACAAGGGTGGCTCCCTAGGTTCCTACAACGGAAAGGTGCCACCCTAAAACAGGATATCAGGGCCAGTGCTCAGGGGACCAGCTGATTCTGCAGGAAACATTTAAACATTAAGGACCAAAATCCTGTGTAAGCAATTTCATCAGCATTTAAAATAGCTTAAAAACATTTTGACTTTAAAATCACTTTAAGTTACAACATATTCTTTAACCTTGACTTGATTACAAAGCATTTAGCCAAAACGTCAGCAAACCAGGGAGGGAGTTTCCTATCTGCTGATATTTTGGGAAAATGCATTGGAGTCAGCCTGATGCTAATAGTGATAACATTTTGGCCCAATCACTAGTTTCCTGACAAACCGAATTTAACCAAAATGACTCCACTCATCCCAATTCCACATAATCACAGTATAATTCTCTTATATTACCAAACAATGTATCATTTTTGAAGAGCTGTAAACTTCCCACCATTATCTCTAGGTTCATTCCTCTCAATAAATGGGCGCACCTTTGCTACTCAAAGCTCACAAATGCCGTTTCCTTCACCACCATTGTGTGCGATGTGACAACATCTGTTTAGCTGCATGACCCTAATCTGCTGAGCGGGTGAAACCCCCTGCAATGTATGTGTTCAGACTGGAAAAAAATAAGAGAATAATAAGCATAGCCAAGCATATGTGTGCCAGGCAAACATTTTATAATGAACTGTTTCCAATTAATGTATTGGATTCCATTTACACCCTTTAATTGATGCACTAATTAGCACTATGTTCTTTAAGAAATTAACATACAAATCAATTAGCAAAGAAGTGTAAAACATTTGACGCCTGCAAAATAGAGCAATAGCAGTGTAAATACTCCACGTTGTGTACAGGATTAAAGAGTAACTCCGGGCATCCGAAACAAGCCAGCCATGAAAATGCTGGACAATCACATTTATATATGAAAAGGTGACAGGAGCCCAATCTGCTGGTTGAATAGAATAGATAACATAATTTTATCCAAATCTCACTATCCAAATCTTGCCAACTTAACATCCGTAACATTTCCAAAATACGCCCCTTTTTAACAAACAAAACCACAAAGCTTCTAATTCACTCCCTTGTAATCTCTCGTCTCGACTACTGTAACTCCCTCCCTGTTGGCCTACCACTAAGCAGGCTATCCCCTCTTCAGTCTATCATGAATGTTGCTGCCAGACTCATCCACCTTACCAACCATTCAATGTCTGCCGCCCACCTCTGCCAATCCCTCCACTGGCTCCCAATTGCCCAACGAATAAAAATCATAATACTAACAACAACATACAAAGCTATCTGCATCTCCGCCCCCAACCTACATCACTGACCTCATCTCAAAATATCACCCAAACCGTCCTCTCCGCTCCTCTCAAGACCTCATGCTGTCTAGCTCTTGAATTACCTCCTCCCACGCTCGCCTCCAGGACTTCTCTTCTCTCTCATTCTGTCCACCTATCTCCTACGCTGCCCTCCTTTAGGCCATCCCTAAAAACACATCTCTTCAGGGAAGCCTATCTCATCTCAACATAACTGCCTTTTACTTCCTCCAATAACTCAGTCCGAACAATAATTACCTTTTGTATCACTTGCCCCTCCTACTAGATTGTAAACTCTCACGAGCAGGGCCCTCCTAACCCTATTTTACTGAAACTGTATTGTATTGTAAATTGTATTGTAACTACTATTTTGGAAAGCACTGAGCAAATTGTTGGCACTATATACATCCTGTATAATCACTTCTTGTAGTAGGGTGACAGCACTGTTCATTTTGCAGTGAAATCACACTCTAGAGTGGTCAGTCTTGTGATAGGGTAGCCTTAGATGAACATCAAGTTGTAAAAGGACTTTAAAGCAAAACTAAACTCAGGAGTTAAACCTTAAAATGTATTTTTGTAATCTATTAACAAAAATGTATCTAATTTTTGTATCACTCAGCTGTAGATCCTAAAATAATCTCTGAATTGCTGACACTGTCTTTACTTCTGGAGTGTGGCTACTTTACAACACACACAGGGAATATGGGGAACAAAAGTAGGGAGTTTAAGACATCACATTGCTGGAGGGGAGGTATGTATTGCAGACCTTAGTTTTGATTTTCCTCCTAAAGTGGACCTTCTATGAAAAATCTTCTTCCCTGTCATTTGTCTGGGTGGAGGAGGCTGGTAGGATAGCATATCATTTGCACTGAAGGTCTGCTTCAACCTAAATCTTGCCACACACTGCTGGAATTTCAAGCAATGTGTGGCCCCCTTGGGACACCTCTAGATTTGCCAGAAGTTGATTTTTTGGAGATGGTCCAACATTTCTTGGCCTAATTGCCACCAATACACCCACTGCTGTCCGAATATAACAGCCTGGCGGGGGGCTAAACAGCAGATGCACCTTGCACTGCAGCACAACTAATTGGCTCATTTTGCTGCTTTTCCCTGTCCCAGTTTGAGCGCTGCCAAACATGGGATTGCAAAAGGCTGATACCAGGCCAAATTAAGGATCTTACACTGCTTGCATTTAAAACATAATGAGAAAAATGTATCAAAACCGGAGCAGACAAAATCTGGAGCAGCTGTGCATGGCAACCAACCTGCTTCTATCTTTAATTTTCAAATCCAGATTCTGTCTGCTCCAGTTTTGATAAATCCCCCTCATTGCATTTCATTATGTATTAATCAGGTGCTGCATTAATTGGTATCTTTTCTATCTGCCTGGAGTATAATCATTGCCACTGTACTCCTCCCTTTTAAATAGACCTCGTGGTGGTCACTAAGGTTGCACATGCATGTATTTGGTTAGGTTTATATCCATCGAAAGATCCTTCATGGTTGTATAAGTCTGAGTTGCTCTAAATATTGTTTGTGAAATGTTTTTTCATACCAAGGTTTTTTTCTATAAAAATCACATGTTGTAAATGAAGATGGATAAACAATGTATTTTTGTTACCATATTAAAGCAGATTACACATGTACCAAGACGTTACATCCCGGATATAAATGTGTTCATGATAAATGTATATTTCATGGATTCCATCCAGCAGGTAGGGTGCATATTTGAAATGCAAAACCACATCATAAATTTCTATTTATTTACAGATAACAGACCCATAAACACCAGTCTTCTCCAGGAGTAATTCTGCATAAAGTTTACCTTTGCATCAAATATGCGGTCATAAGTCACATTATGTAGATGGATCAATAACGGCACTCAGAATGGGGGGGAGAAATTGCATGTCGCTCATAGAGGAATCTATGAATCAAGTGTGCTTTTAGAAAATGCCACTTTAATTATGTTTCACCATTGTGGTGAATATTTGGCTAAAATTGCAGGGGTAGAAAACCATTCCCTGCTTAAAATATAATTAAACTCTCTTTTGTATTGCATTTATCAACTGCTTGCTAGCAGTTTATATATATGCCAAAACATAAAATAAAAAAAGTTACCAAAAAGGGTATTGCTTACCCCTGTCTCCACCGCTCGCTGCTGTCCAAAGATCTAAAGATGCTCGAACAGCTGAACGGCATGATGGGGAGGGTGCATTCGCAGTAGGGCCGGTAGACGAGACAGTGTAAGTCAATGCAGGCAGCCCGGCAGCGTGCACGCGGACAGACTCCGTAGGAAACAGAAGATCAGAGACCGGCATCAGCTCTGAAAACTACTGGAAAGAAGAAGATGATCGGATCAAGAGGCATCATTTAAGGTAAGTCCTTAAAGCAGCATGGGAAGGAGACAACCATTTGTGACTTTAATGTCACTTTAACTGCCTCAGTAAAAAAACGGCCGGCCCTGAACTCTCTAGATCTGAGCGGGCGTCTTTAGACATACGCTCAGACACGCCCCCTCACGCGCGCCGCTGGCTGTAGAACCGGCGGATCGCTTGTATGTTGCAACGATCGGTGCGCCCCCTCCGCTGTCCCCCCCCGCCATTGTCCCGCTGATCCCGGGCTCCGCTGTGCCCGGTGCGAGCCCGGGATCAGCGCCATGCCTGTGTAACAGGGGATCAGAGGGAGCTCGGTACATGAGCTCCCTCCGGTCCCCTCTCCTCTGAAAGAATGCGGTATATATGGTATATATGTGCGGTATATTCCTGGCCAGGAAGGGGGTCTAAACACCTGGTCTTGAAGTGGTTAATATCAATTCCAGCGTACTTTTCGTGAATTTTTGACATAGGAATCACCCATTAGGCCTGTTGTATAGATATTTAGCATTTTGATTGGATTTCTATTTTATGTACCAACTCCGCTGAAAGTGATATTAAACCCTTGGCTTTTTTGGTATTCACTGCAGGAGATCAGGAGTTACTTAAAGGGGAACTTTACCTCTTTGACTAAAAATCACATCACCATGCAGCTCTTCATGCTCATATGAAATCACCTTACATTCATTAGTTAAACAAACATATTTTTATTTGACTTACAATTTCTTGTTTTCTACTTCTTGGTCCTCTTGGGCACAAGTGATGTAAAGGTTACATCGACAGATGATGGGCATGGTCACATGTCCTAGTCACACGTACCAGAGTTCCAGAAAGTAAAGGGAGATGGATTCATCTGCCCTTAGTAAAATTGACCATCGTGAGAAGAATGGGGAGGAAAAGAGAAATAAGGTATACAAAGAATAAAAAGTTGGCAATTATCTAGAAGTATGTGTTTGTAGATTGTGATTATTAAACATCTCTAAAGGTGTATTTGTTGTTATTTTGAAGATATGAGTAAAGTTCCTCATTAATACGTTTCTTTTTTATCTTTTCTTCAGACCGTGGCCCTCCCTTCCAGTTTAGGGGTATATCCTTTGTGTAGCAGATTGCAAAGGAGACACCTGGGATTGCGTGCTCACTGCCATCACCTAAGCTGAGCTGTGTGCAACCACAGAGCGCTCAGCAACCATGCCCATGCTCCAGCTTTCTCCCTCCTCATTGTAATTTGACAGGCAGCTGTAGCATCCTATCGCTGCCCTGATAGTACTGAACTCGGGACCTTCCTCTACAACCTGAAACTTTGGGGAAGCAGCAGAGACCATCTTGGAGCCGGCAGCAGTGAACACAAGTAAAAGGTATGTGTTTGGAGTTGGGGAGCATGCAAGAGCGTACTAGAGCATTTTCTACCTCCTGCAAGAATGCAATTTAAAAAAAAAAACCTTTGCCTTTAGTATTACTTTAAGGCTGAGATTTAATTTCTGAGTGGTTGCTGGCAAGCTAGAGTAGAGGTATACAGTAGGCATGTATAAACTATTCCTATTTAGCTCAGTTATATATTTATTCAAAATCCTTACATTTCAGTTGAGGTTTTACCCCTTTTATCCCTTTACAGGCTTATACCCCCCACATATTAAGATTTATGTCTGATTTCTGTTTGGGAATGCTTCAAAATAGCTTTTTCTCTCTGGTTAAAATGCTGCTTCCTGCTCTTTATCTCCAATGCTCTGTGGTGGCAGAGGTGAGTAACAGCCACACCTCTCATCACAAGTGTCTCCACAGACTTGTTTTGCAGAGAAAGAAGATGGTGTCTAGCCAGGGCTATCTACTGATTTCTGATATCTATGTGTGCTGAGTTTAACACCGGTGTCTATTAGACTGTACAGTCATATTTAGATACCTGGTACAACTGCTGTACCAAGAAAGTGGAGGTAGGACTATGAAAATCAAAGTTATTAGTCTATCTAACTGTATATCTCTTTCTGTGACCTCACTTGGGCATCAAATGTCATTTTAAAATGTGTCTCAATAAGTCTTTATATTACATATCCTAGCCTTTCTCAACCAGGGTGATGTGGCACACTGGGATGCCTTCTGGCATTCTCAGGGGTGCCTTGAAATTTTGTGATGGTAGGACTCTGATGCGAATAGGGATTCGGGAACTCTGATGTAAAAGGAGGGATTCTGATATGAAAGGGGGGCTCTGTTATAAAAGTTTTTTTTTAAGTGAGAGGGAGGGGCTCCTGATGTGAAGGAGGGCTCCTGATATAAAGGGGACTTCTAATGTGAAGGGGGCTTCTGATGTGAAGGAGGGGGAGGAGGGGAAAGAGGGGGAGTCTGATGTAAATAGAGGGGTCTTCTAATGTGAAGGAGGGGGGGCTACTAATATGAAAGGGAGAATTCTGATGTAAAAGAAGTGCGTTGAGGTGAAGGGGGCCTTTTGATTTGAAGGTAGGACTTGCATGCAAAGAATGGAACCCCACTTTTTAATGTTTTTTGAATACTTTTGAAGGGTGCCATGACTGAAAGAAAGGTTGAGAAACACTGCACAGCAGGACTGTAGCAGTGCTCTAAGCTTATCTGCCTTTGTACATGGTAAAGAGAGCTAGCTAATAGAAGGTATTAGTGACCTCATTAGTGTATTACCATCCCTTCACTATCCAATCACAGGTTGGGGTGGTCTCTGAGCAATCTGTATTGCTTTAGCTTCAGTAGAATAAAGGTGAGGCCAGAACGCGGCTGTTCTGTCTGACCAGGGCCGCCATTAGAAATCATGGGGCCCCATACAGCCTACATGGATAGGCCCCTCCCCTCAAACTGCCAATGGCATGCTGGTACTTGTGGTCTCCCCACAGTCCCACACTATTATTATACATTTACATAGCTCTGACATATACCACAGTGCTGTACAGAGAACAGACGCTGCTAGGGCCTGGCCTCCTACATCTCCTCTGCTGTCAATAGGCTGAGGGGCCCGGGCCCCCCCTAGGCTGCCAGGGCCCCTTACATGGGTATCAGCTGTACCCCCCTGATGGCAGCCCTGTGTCTGACAGAAATGGATGGATTAGAAAACTGGATTCATATAATAATACATATTTTTGGAAAATCTGCACTTCCACTTCAACTGTCACTGTAGCAGAATGACTAAATGTATACTTTCTCATTGTGGCTTCTTTTCTCTTTGAAAGGCTTGATTGGTTTGATTTACCCACCAGAACTTCCAGCTCTGTTGCCAATGCCGAGGCCATTAGAAAGCCAAGTGTTTATATAATGCTTTTCCAATGGACTCTCCATAATACAGAGTCATCAAATAATTTCAGACACCAGATGTCAGAGTGACACTTTTCATATGACCTCAATGGCAGGACGGAATAACAAGCTTCCAAGAGAAATAAGGAACCATAAGGTGCTTAACTACCTGGTACCTTTGCACTCTGAAACCTGCCCAACATGGCATTGATATAACTTTGAGAATCACCTATCTCTTTAAGTAGGGATATTTGGATCACATGTTAAAAATATGTTAAAAATATGTTTCTCTCCCTTGTGTTTCAGATTGATGTCCCATACTCTGTATTTTAAAAAAATGCACTGCTCTGCAAACTGACACCATGTCTAGGTACACTGTGATTTGGTCTCCCTGGATTGACCATTTCTTTCCTCCTGTTTTTTACGGGGACTCCTTAACTCTCTGAGCTAGGAGTTCCCGACTAGGAAACGTGACGTGTGATGTTGGTTCCCTGCGCCCGTCTTTCCTTTTCCTTCCTTGTGTGTTATCCATTGTCGTCTTCCCTCCTCTGTTTATACTATTGTCCTCAATTTTCTTACTCCACCTGTTGAAACCTATAACTCCCTTCATAGATACAGTGCAGAAATGAGCATAGCCACAGAGGGACAGGAAGTGTGTTACTCAAAGCATTACCAGGCAAAAAATAAAGTGAAAAAACATGAAACAATTTACATAATCCAAGCACCACATCTAAGGACTGGTAAGCTGCAATAAATGAAGTTTCTGTTTTTGAGTAAAAAAAAACTTTAACAATTGCCATGATTTTTTTGCATGTTATTGCTCAAGGTCGGTTTCCTGATGGTGATAATGCCGGAACATGTCTGCACAGTAGGCATCAGAACAGATCCTTCTAGTCTCCAATGGAAGTGCTTGCAACAGTGTAAAAATAGAAGAGAGCAACTTGGAGATGGGAACAGAGCGTTGTCAGAGGAAGTGCCTGAAGAAGGACCTTCACAGTAGTATCAACCGGTATAATTTTAATGACAGCTGTAGATTTATAAACAGTTGAAAAATATTGTTGAGATGACATCACTTGTTAAAGATTATATTATTATTTAGCGATTGTGTGTACATATGCTTCCAATTAATTCCAATTTTTATAAAGCACCAGTGTCTTTTTTTTGATGGTGTAACATGCTTGGGTTAACCGAAATAAGAGAAGCCTCATTTGTGATCATGTTATTATTGTAGAATTTTTTACCCTTTTAAAAATTGACGCATCGTGACTTCATCATGAATATAAAAACAGGAAAACTACTATTTTAAATTTCGAAAAAATATGCTGTGCTAATGAAATTCTAAATAAAAAAACTATTTACTACAGGGTTTACTTGTAGCCGTACATTTATATCGCGGATGTGTTTTTTTATGCTTTGTCAATTACGCCTGAAATAGGGACTGTTTGCTTCAGACTCCCTAAAAATGAAACTTGGATCAGAAAACAACCTATTTTCTTATGAGGTTCAGGAGTCAAAGGACTCCGATAGGAGCCGTAGGCTTCAAGAGCATAGAAGATTAAGACTTATATTGGATTCATGATGGAGGGCATGAAGTTCATTTTCAAAATAAAACAGAATATTATTCATATTCCTTTTAAAATTCAGATTGCCAGGTGACCTGTGACATGTCAGTACTGTATTACATTTCCAATGAGCAGAATGTGTGAAGCCGGTAGATGAGAAAACCGTTGGATATTCCGCTACTGCGATGTAGTTGTCAAAATTTTAGGAGTAAATAGGGGCAAGGAAACATATTTATTTCTAATAAAACAACCACAAAAATATCCATTCGCAAGATTAGAACACAAGTGAATAAAAATATTCAGCATGTAAATTTTTCCTCCATTGTTTACCTTAATATTTGTTGGGCTAACTGCGAAGGAAAAAGAGACAAATTAATTGTTGGGAAATTATTTCAAGATAAACTATAAACATGTTTTGAACACATTTCATGCAGGTGCAGGGTAATTTAAGCACAGTTTTTTTATTGTCAGGAATTAGATTTAGCTAGTTCACCATCTGCGGAAGAGATATTATTGAAAGCATATATGCATGCATACAAGAATACTGATTTTCATATATATTAAAACCCATAACAGCGCTGGAAGATGGAGCTTTCAGTCTGTTACGGCTCATATTTAAAAGTTTGCACGGCTTAGATGTAATTCAGATTGACGGCATTTTCAAACGGAAGGAAAATAATAGGGATCTAGCTAACCGGAATCATTTGGAACTTTTTGACACTGCTGACGTACTCAATGATTCTTAGATTTTTTTGTAATAAATGTTGTAAAAAAAATAATCTAAATTTTTAAAGTGGTATACTATTTAAAATGTTTCACTCTTTGCACATTAACATTAAAGGTTACCTCCACTTTAAAAATATAAAAATCTTTAAAAAATTAATATCACTTATATAATTGTCTCACAAGCCATTTTGTAATTTAATCCTTTTAAAAATGGCCTTTCTATTTAAAACTGTAGCTGCTTTAATGTTCTAAATTGGTCAAAAAAATTAAATGCAATATGGCGCCCTATTTCTGTGATTGGCTGACTAATTTACCCAGAAGTCTGCACTAAGATACAAGTATAATTTTTGGTAATACTTTACAATAGGAATTTTATTTTTGGCGAGGTACTCCTTAAGGGTTAATTACCACTAAAGGGATGCCGACACTGTACCTTTCCTCATTGCAACACAGAGAGTCCACCAGTTGGTTATAATGAACCCTGACCTTCCCATTAACCACTGGAAGACCGTTATTTTAAACCCCTTTCCTGTCCAGGCTATTTTGCAGTATTCAGCGCTGCAGTAATTTGACTGTCATTTATTAAGTCATGCAACGCTGTACTGAAATTAATTTTATACCATTGTGGGAGACACATAGAGCTTTCTTTTGGTGGTATTTGATCACCACTGGGGTTTTTATGTTTTACTATATGAAGGAAAAATTACCAAAAATGTTGTTTGGATTTGGTCTGGGGACACACTGGGGGCTTCGGCTGCAACTGTGATGTGCTGGGCTTCTGGTGTGTCCCTGTGCCTTTAAGGAGGAATGGGCTGCCTCCTTGCAAACCTGCACCCAGTGTATCCTTTGCTATATATACAAGATGGAGACTTATAGATTAAAATTAGGGCCACACTACACAGAGGGGTCTTGACAAGGCAGTGTGGCTTCTACATCATTTGCAAAAGTTGTGCAACTAAACCCTCCTCCTATTACATATCCCAAAGATAACAAGGATTTCTCTTCATTACAGGACCGTAGGTGGAACCATGCAAATAATTTCTTAATGGCCAACTGCACATCCAGAACTGCTTGTATATAGTATGGCTACAACCTAATATTATAGACCAATATACAGTATATAAACTGCATACAGCTTTCAGGTTTGCTCATCATCATCATCATCAGTGCAGTGCATGTTAACAAAGGCTTCTATGGCATAGAGCTTTGGGACCAATGACTAAGCATAACTATGAAGGTTATGGAGAGAAGGGGCTAAAGAAAACTTTAGACCTATAAAACAAATATTTCA
The DNA here is from genome assembly GCF_000935625.1 of Nanorana parkeri. Lineage (NCBI taxonomy): Eukaryota > Metazoa > Chordata > Amphibia > Anura > Dicroglossidae > Nanorana > Nanorana parkeri. Next base: position 21,822 of record NW_017308846.1, on the reverse strand, counting down.
AATAATATAACAAATATTTCAGCATGAAGTTCTTTAGACTGTCAAAGTGAGAATAAAACAAATACATTCTTACAAAAAATAAGTTAAACTACAATAAAATAAAAGGAAATAAAAATAAAATCCTAGCCAAGACTATTCAGGTAATATTTGTACATGACAGATTTCTTGTGTAGCTAATTCTTTCAGTATCCAGTGCTCATCTCATCACTCTCTATAAAATACAGAATCCTTAATTGGCCTGTGCTTCTCCAACATGTTTTTAATGAAAATGCAGCACATAAGTCTTAAGTTTGCTCTCTGGCAGGGCCCAATTTACCAAAGTGGGAGCGCAAGATAAGAAAAAAAATGTACATCTGCAAAGCAGGGCCTCGCAATGAATCACACAATGCCAGTGTTGAGCAGAATATAATTGAGTCCAACATCTCTGAGCACTTTCACCATAATTAATGATAATCTGTAACAGAGGAATCTGAGATTCCAGTTCACAGAACTGTTTAATTAGGCCAAGTAATGAAAGCCGAAGCTGTACAAGGATATGGCCGGTTTCATGATTAATGATTCATGCTACCCAACACAAAAGTGTCGCACCGTTAACTCTCACGGATGCTGCATCAAAGTGGCATTTGCAGAATAGTGAAATGCATGCATTTTTCCCTTGTATTTTAAGGATGTAACAGGCACTATCCCTATTTGAACTATATACATGATAAATATTCTTTCCAATGTAGCTGTCTTTTTCCCCCAAGCAACTTGTCCTGGAGTAAATGTACATTCATATCAGTCTCTGCCAGCAAAGGGACTTACGAGCTAATGCTTTACCACAGTCATACAGACACATGTAACCCAAGGTGAAAGAACAAGATTAAAAGAGTTTTAAAGCCACATCATATACATTCTTGTTATCATCAACATCAGCATTGTAATAGAAACACATACAAGAGTTGTTTTGATAATGCAATCAAAGCTTACTTGAAAAATTCCCTTTTATGTAGTGAGTGCTGACTTCCATCTGCCCATCACTTTCACCAACTTCCTGGATTACCAGTTTGCTTAGCGTCTGTTTCCCTGCTGCTTGATGCGATGCAGTCTCAATTCCTCCAGATGAAATAACCCATCATGCATTTCCTCCAGCCAGCAATGATAATGCCACATTGCTCAGACATTGAGTTATACTTCAGAAGGCAGGCTCTGTGAGTTGGGACACAGTGAAATTGTGTCAGTGTATTGAGGAAGTACATCCTATAGGAATCTTCAATAAGTTTACAAACTTCTAGAGCCAAATGCTTGGTAGGAGTGGGATAGAACTTCAATATAGAAATACATATTTACCATAGATACCCTTTAAAGCCCAATTCAAGTTTTTCTGATTATATGGTTTTATCATTCTATATTGTTTGTATACATGCATGGTGTACAAAAAGTAAGGCACAGTGACAAATAGAGTTACATAAAGTAAATGGTGAGATATCCTATAAGAAGAACTGCTGGCAACTTCCTGAGCTTATGTAGTCAGAGAGGCCTAGGGGGTTGATTTACTAAAGGCAAATAGGCTGTTCATTTTGCAGGGGAATTTGCACTTTGCAAGGGAATTTTCTCTTAGTTTAGTGAATGCGGTGAAATTCTGCTGAATTGTTGTAGAACTACAAGTCCCATGAGGCATTGCAAGACTGACAGTTACAGGCATGACTCCTAGAGATAGAGACGTGTTGGGATTTGTAGATAAAGCACAGCTAGAGGGCCGGACCCCTTTTCTATGGGAACCAGTATCAAATTATATCTCAGCTGATGAGTGATATGTCTTTAACACCTTCGTGACGGGAGACGTACACTGTACATCCCTTCACAAAGTGCCTATATGACTGGCCACGTACACTGTACGTGATGAGTTATATCAGGCTTTGTAATGGAACAGCTCTGTTTGGAACAGAGTTGTTATAATTAATAAAGTCTGGTCCCGGATGACAATAAATGGGCAGAACAAGTCTTGTGATGTCACGACTGGCTCTGTACCTTTGTTGACATTCGGGTCAGACCTGTAATTTTGCGGCAGTGTTCTTCGGGATCGTACAGGTTAGCGGGCGTCGGGTTTTTTTGTATTGGTGAGTCGGTGGCCATTGTTTATCATGTTTTATGAGGATCTCCATTGCTGGACAACGTGATTGACCTTTGAATTACATTGATGGACTTTTTTGTTGTTGTTTTTTTTAAATAAAGGACTTTTTCTCAGTGTTGTGTGTTTATTTACATTTTGAATGTTTATTTGGTGAATGAGTAGGGGTAACAACTACCCCTCACTCATTCACAATGTGAGGGCAGCATCTGGATGCCCCTTTATAAAAGGGGGCCCAGATGCAGATTTTCTCCCTTGCCTTACCCCTCATTACATGGGGACAAGGTGAATTTCCAGGGGTCTAGCATGTCAAGGCCATGTGACCTGGTATGGTGCAGGTATCTGCCATGTTGCTGCTTGGATCAAGGGTCTGGTAGGAATTTTAGGGGGGACCCTAATGCCAAAAGAAAAAAAATAGTGAATAGCCCATACAGCAGCCCTTCGTTTCTACTGAACCGAAGGGGTCCTGGGGCCGAAGCTAGCCGAAGGATCAGCCGAAGCTATGGCTAGATCCTTCGGCAGCTTAGTGAATAGACCCATACGTTTTTTAACTACGGTGAAAACTAGAGCTTCCCAAACAAAACTTTTGCCAACACAGAGGAGACTTATAAACTAAACGCGGCGTTCCTGAAAGTGAACCCGAGTCAATAGTAAAAAGCAATAAGCTCTCCAGTCTTTTGGGTTGAAAGACATTTGGCAAGTAAGGCATATTGCAGGGGACAGCGCTGGAGAAGAGATGAGGGATTCTTTTTACTGAGACATTTGTCCTATAGTTGGCCTTTCAATAAATTATCTCAAATTAGGAACTATATATAACGTGCTCAAAAGGTTCTAGAATCCCTATGATTTAGCATATTATTAGATTTTTATGATATAAAGTACAAAATGTGAATTATTGGAAGGACAGACTTGTTTGTACATATACATTATTCAACGTCAATCAGCTTTTGTAGCTTGAACACTTACTGTATGTATACTAAACATTTCTAAATAATGTAAAATCCACTTACAAATAAATGTGTTTAAATGAGCATTTGTACTTATTATGTGTCAGCTGAAATGTATATTTCATTAAATCCCAGATGACTTCTAAAATCAATTTATATGTATTAATCTATCAATATTTTCTAATGGTAGCCACAGGCTATTAAGTGTTTGCCTTTGGTGTTTTTACAGGGCCAAGAAAAAGAGTTCTGTATTTGAGAAGCAAAAGGAAAATTTCAAGATATTAAAGGCTCTGGGGTTATAGACTTGTTCCATGTTCAGCATTTAAGAACGAGAGAGCCTTGACATACAAGGACACGACACCAGAGATGAAGAAGCTGGCCCAAGGCCTTAACATAGAAGCCGTCAAATTACCTGGGTTTTACGTGACTATTTGCTTTGCTTTTTCAATAAATAGTGGAGGACGAAGCATGCTCCTATACCCCATAACAATGGCAAGAGCAAAAAGTCTAGGCTCACCTCTGTGGTATAGTTTGCTGTTCTGTGTCCGGCAGCAAAAAGATCATTGTACCGTGTTAGCCAGGAACAAATAGCGTTGGCAGATTCTTTAGAAAGGCAAAAATAAAGGTAAAAATATTGTCAAGCTGATATCTTTTGAAGTGAATTCTTCGACACAAGATCAGGATACTGTAGAGCAGATGGAGATGCAGAAATTACTTTTAAAATGTATTGGAATTGATTTTATATTAGAGAGTAGAGAGTGATCACTTATATATAGTCTAAAGTATATCTAAACACAATTATTTAAATCTTTAATGCATAAGGGTTGATTCACACCTAACCGACAGCATATTCACGTGTAAAATGGTGCATTTTTTTCCTGCACGTTCTGGTGAGTTTTTAAGCACTTGCTGACCGAGGTGTTAACTTCCCCTTCCTGTCCAGGCTATTTTTAAGTATTCAGCGCTGCTGTATTTTGACTGACGTTTATTCCGTCATGCAACGCTGTACTGAAAAAAAATTTATACCATTTTTTTGGAGACAGATAGAGCTTTCTTTTGGTGGTATTTAATCACCACTGGGTTTTTTATTTTTTACTATATAACGAAAAAAGTACTGAATAATTTTTTTTAAAACAAACAATTTTCACTTTATTATGTTAGGAAACATTTATTGTTACCCAATTTTTGGTAAAATATAAAAGGCGGAGTCACGTTGGGTAAATAGACACCAAACATGTGAAGCCTTATAATTGCACGCGCCTGCAAAACCACAAAAAAATACCATAGCCAAATTGGGCATAGGGGACGCTTTAAAATATTTTACCACTCATCAGTTTAGTGTTATCAGTGATTGATGGCCCTAAAATTATTGCTCTCACTATGACTTTTGCGCACACGTCTCACTACGTCATGTGCGGTGTAATTGGTGCAATCATTGTTTTTGTGTGTAGGCACACCTAACGCATTTTTGTGCATCTATGTGGGCATGGGGGACTTTTAAAAAACGTTGTGGTTGTGTAATATTGTGTAAATTTTATTTATTTTGTGAGCAATTTTTTTTTCCTTTTTTTTACACTTAACTTTATTATTAACATATAGGGGATAAGAATCCCTCTATGTGATATCAAATTACAGTCCTACAGTATCTTAGACCCTTAATGTCAGCTAGTGACCCACAGAGGAGCTGATGAAGCATAGATCTGCTTCATCAGCTCCTCTCCAGTTTCTGTACCTGAGAGTGACAGAGGAATGCGGAAATTATGTAGTAAACATCACTTCCTGCATTCAGAGATCAGGGAGGAGAGCGGAGGGAGATCGTGTACTGAGCTCCCTCCATTCTCCGTGCACGGAGCCACATGGAGCAGGGATGGCAGCGGCGGGGCTGACAGAGACTTACATCATACAAGCGATCGGGCATCTTTACAGACGCCGGACTGCTTGTATGTAAACGGCCATTGCTAGGCGTGTAAAATTTTGGCGGTTTCCCGCTCGTGCGTGCCAGGGGGCATATGTGAGCAGACGCGGGCACAAAGGACGTCTAAAGATGCCCACCCACATCCTGAAGACTCCCTTCCGGCCGTTTTTCAACGTTCGGCAGACGGGAGGTGATTAAATACACAGATTGTGACACATTGAAGTAAATGGATAAAATGCATGCATAATTGCAGAGTGCATTTTCAAGCATTTCCTATTAAGTCTATGGGGCCAAAACGAGCTGAGATCTGCCCCAAAGAAGCTCATGTATTTTTTCCAGCGACAGGCGTTTTGCTTGTTGCAACAAAATGCTGAGGTGTGCACAGGGGCCATAAAAATGAATGGGACTTTTTTGGTGAAGCTTTTTGTCGCACTTAATCAGCTGCGACAATATGCTAAGCGTGAACCAGGTATTTTTTTTAATGTTTATAGTCATTTTCAAGATTTTGTAATATGCAGTTTTCATTAAAATAATAATAATGATAAAACTGCTTTGAACATCTTTGTTCAGGCACTTCCTCCAATGCTCTGTCCCAGTTGTCCTGCTTAGTTGCCATCCTGTCACACAAGCTTCAGATGGAGAATACTAGTGGCCATCTCAGCATATATTTTGTAGGCATGATCCACTGTTGTCTACATTAGGGATGAGTTTAGGTTCCCACTGAACCCAGTCAAAATATAAGCTCCTCTAACTCTAGAGCTATGGTCCACCTACCCCAAAAGCTGCGGGTGGGCCATTCCTTGTGTTGACATCGTTGAATTTATATGGTAATATTAGGTCAGTGCCAGTGACCAAATATAGCCACTTGGCCATATAAGGTCAATGACATTACAGCATCCAGCCCCTCTGCTTGCATGCAGCTTCAGGCTGGGAATTCCCAGGCAGCAGCTGATTGGGCGGCAAGGAAAGGAGCTTCCATCCTTGATCTGGCTAAACTGGATTTGGACCAAACCTAGGCTCATCCCTAGCCACCATCAGGAAATTTGCCCTAAGGGATGATCAGTGGAGTGCATGTAGACAGCTACAGGAGATAAGCAGCACTCCTCCAGGAAATTATAGTATCAAAAAAGTAAAATAAATATTTTATGTACAAAAATGTAAATTGTATATGATACTCAATGTTTCAAAATGCCATTCAATGGTGTTTGCTCATTTATTATGGCAAAAAGTTTCCAAGAACTTCTCTTAGACTTGCCAATGTCCATTAGAAGCTGCAGCAATTCAGATAGCGCTCGCCTCATTTCCTGGATGGAGGATGTCCCTCATTAACTAGCCCTTCCTTCCCCAGCCTTGCTGTCCTTGGCCCACCCCTTGCATTCCTTGGATTTCAGTTGTATCAATCATATGAGGGCATTACATAGGGTGGTCTGCGTAAATATGTAGCCTGCTTAGGAATGACTAGCCCTCCAGATCAAAGCATTTTGATGTTTGATTAACTCCTCCCAAGAACCTGCCAATTTGCATCAGGCTTGAGTTCTCCCTAGAGGGGACAGTGTGCTGTGATGTTTTAAGGAAGGTTTTATTTTAAAATGTAACTAGCATGTTGATGAATTCGGAAGAAACGAAACAAGGGAAGACAAAATATAAGCAGAATACACTTCAGCTTTAAAGTTACTATTAAGATCTAAAATAATTCCTTAAGACGACCCTGTAAATAAATTCTAGAATTTCTTGTTTCTAGAACTTTGTGAGATGCACTCTATTCTCTCTGCATTGTGCTGTATGTCTATGTTGTCTTCACAATACTTGAAGATTATGGCGTGGGATTCACTGCAGCATTCTGTTGGAAGATGAGAATAATACATTGACAGTTAGTACACTGACTGGTAGTAGTTAATTAAAACTGATCCCTTAAAGGTGCAAGCAGTGTGCTGACACATTGCAAATATCAGAACAGGAAATGAAGGAGTTTATGCTCAGATCTAAGATGAGAATACTTAAGCCTCTGGAGGTGCTAGAGGGATGAGACCACATGCAACATGTATAATCAATTAACCCTGTGCACACTCCATATGATTAAAGGACAATTTCACCTTCAGTGAAGTTGCCCCTTAAAAATTTACCCCCAGCCCCCTGAGTGCAGCCTACCTGAAATAATACAATTCTTACCTTCCTAACCAATCCAGTGGCCTTTCCTCTGACAAGGTCCAGGCCAGCTCCTCCTTATATGTGCATCACAGCCACATGTATTCCTATTGAGTAAGCCAACCTCGGGTGGGGGGGGGAGTGTATCTACAGCCGAGTGATACATAAAAAAGATACATTTTTCTTAATAGGGTTGCCCTGTAAAGTGATTCTGTCTCTTTGCTCATTCACGGCAAAGTGACATGTTCCCATGATAACCCACATCCCTCCTGCTGATACTTACCTTATTCCCTACTCTCTCACCACCCTGTTCACCTAGGACAGAAAGTACTGTATAGGCCTAATGTCCGTTTGTATCAGTGCTTACACATGGCTGAATACCTTCCCCCCCACTGCCACATGACAGTGTTCAAGCCTGAATATTGGTCAGTGTTGTCCTTCAATATGTATCGTCCTAAATCTGCTAAATTCACATTAAAAAGGTGGATGCTTTGTTCCATATATTGCAGTCCTTACCTAGCTGGCTTGATGTGTCCTAATATATATATATATATACAGGGCTCGAAAAATCCACTCGTCCACTCGTCTGTGACGAGCAGACAGTGGAGCCCGACGAGCTGCTTCCCGGCCGGCCGTTGTAATTA
>NW_017308846.1:0-13646 GCF_000935625.1 Nanorana parkeri | reverse complement strand
CTGTATACCCTCTCTCTCTCTGTATACCCTCTCTCTCTCTGTATACCCTCTCTCTCTCTGTATATCCTCTCTCTCCCTGTATACCCTCTCTCTCTCTCTCTCTCTCTGTATACCCTCTCTCTGTGTATATGCTCTCTCTCTCTCTCTGTGTATACCCTCTCTCTCTCTCTGTATACCCTCTCTCTCCCTGTATACCCTCTCTCTCCCTGTATCCCCTCTCTCTCCCTGTATACCCTCTCCCTGTAAACCCTCTCCCTGTATAGCCTCTCCCTGTATACCCTCTCTCTCCCTGTATCCCCTCTCTCTCCCTGTATACCCTCTCCCTGTAAACCCTCTCCCTGTATAGCCTCTCCCTGTATACCCTCTCTCTCCCTGTATCCCCTCTCTCTCCCTGTATACCCTCTCCCTGTAAACCCTCTCCCTGTATAGCCTCTCCCTGTATACCCTCTCTCTCCCTGTATACCCTCTCCCTGTAAACCCTCTCCCTGTATAGCCTCTCCCTGTATACCCTCTCTCTCCCTGTATACCCTCTCTCTCCCTGTTTTTTTTTTAAATATATTTATGGTACTTTTTTCATTATATAGTAAAAAAAAATAACCTCCCCGTGGGGTCACAAAAGAAACCTCTATCTGTCCCCAAAAATTTTTAACATATATTGCAAGGCTATAGTCAGGTCATGCTGACTGGTGAAATCTTTGACTGACTGGTGAGACACCGCCAAATTTTTCAAGCCCTGTATATATATATATATATATACACACATATATATATATATATATACATACATTTAATTTACTAATTTGTATTGATATTGTAGTCTATTGCAAGGCAAGACACCCCCCTGCTCTCCGCATCCCCCTCGTCCCTTCCTCAAGCTAGTAGATGAACAGCTGGTGGATTCTGCTCTGTCCCTTATAATCTTGTACTGGACAGGAAGTTCAGGGAAGCCGAGCTGAAAGAGTTGGCACTGTTAAGAAACATGATGACTGTAAGTGCATTGGCAAAAATGTAAGGAAATTCTTTGCTGGGCAATGTATATTGATTATTGAAAAACGATTGAAAGCGTAATACGACTTTAAGTATTGTTGTTTCCGACATCATATTTTAGATGCGTCGCATGACAGCTGTACATATTATGTTGTACACTGTTCGATTTCTGGCACAAGTTAGCTGGACGCAAACAGTTAAAGAAAAAAAAGAAGATTTCACATGGATAACTTTCTTGAGATGACCTTAAATATCAAATATTATAACAACATCAATCTTGTGAGCAGTTTGGACACCAGCGTACGATCTGTGATTTCTGCATGCGGAGAATTGTTTATTTCCTTTTGTTATTTTGGGATGTATCAGATCTCCAGTGATAATATGGGACACCTATTCTTCCTCCTCATTGCTCACTGAATTAGATCACAATCTTTTTGGGTGTAACCTCAATTCTAAGTGCACTGAACTCAAAAGAGATGTTCCATTTTAGGGCATAGCATCTTCAATCACTTCCAGCTGGATCCATACAAAGAAAAGGTCAGACTCTGTGCTGGCTTCTTTGTATTAAATTACCTAGCAGACCTTTCTGTCTCTGCACAAAGGGTTAGACTAGTGGTCTATACACTTGGAAAACATTACCAGTCCTGATGACACAAGATCTCACCTCCATATATTAAGCTTGACAAATGTTCTTCAATAAAAATTGACCATATGGACAATCCATTTACATCAATCTTGTGTTCTATGTTCAATTTTGTAAAATATTTGTATTTTCAGGGCTGTACTAGCATTTACCTTTGTTACTTATGGTTGTAGTTCAACACATATCAGTATAATATAATACAGTGTAAGTCTGCAGAGTGATAAGCTGCATGTGCACTCCAATGTTCAAAGAAACAGGAATCTATGCTTTTTACCTACTAGGCGGATGAAGGACCTACGTAAATGAGGAGCACAACAACAAAACACAACAGCAGCAAGGACTAGCCTTGTTTTTAATTCATTTATTCTCTAGGGCCCATTCAGACCTACCGCAATGCAATACAACCCACATAGCTCCTTTGTAAATGGCATCCTAACACACTTTGCAGTAGCATGCATTGCACTGTGTCCCAAAAAAAGTCCATTTGCATAATGATGGCAGTGTTATTAGGAAGCCCGGGCACAGCATATTACCCATACTGCATGACACTCACACATTGTTAAATGAGTACTATTCAGTGCAGTGGTAAGAACTGCCAACACTGGTTGAGAAGCAGATAGACCCATGATGATGTCATCAGTCCGGCCAGAAGACCCTTGGAAAAAAAGTATGGGTGTGTGTATATATATATTTTTTACAGGTTTTCATATAATGCCATGATGATGTCATCAGACCACTCAGAAGAGCCTTGATAAAAAGGAATGTGTCTGTGTGTGTGTATTTATTACAGGTATTTATATACCACTATCAATTTAGGCAGCACTTTACATACCATTTATTTACATCATTCCCTGCACTCAAGGAGCTTATAATCTTAGTTTCCTATCTCAAATGCACACAAACTAGGGCTAATTTAAACAGGAGCCAATTAACCTACCAGCATGTCTTTGAAATGCAAGAGAAAACGGGAGTACCTTAGATTGTAAGCTCCTTGAGGGCAGGGACTGATGTGAATGTACAATACTTAAAGCGCTTCGTAAATTGTATTTGTTGCATTATATAAATTATATTATCAATTAACCTACCTACATGTGTTTGGATTGTGGGAGGAAACCCACACAAGCACAGGGAGAACATGCAACCTCCATACAGATGGTGCCTTGGACCGAGAAACTGAGGACCCCAGTGCTGCAAGGAAGAAGTACTAACAACTGAGCCACAATGCTGCTCTCTTGTTTAAGTGAAGCAGGGGCTTCAGGGAGTGAATGTGCCAGTTGTTGTCTTCTGACAAGAGTGCACATTAGATGAAAGCCTTCGAATTTGACTGGATCAATGGAGATGTAATGTCCATTGACCATGTTAGTCCTGCAAGGCTGTTCCCAGGGAACAAGCAATAAGACAAGGTGTGCCAGGACTGTGTATCCTCCTGTGACCCAAAACTCAGCAGATAACGGGTAATACAGTGCAGAGCCAAGCTGCAGCAAAGACGTATCCCAGAAATATTTTCGGGATCCACCCCACTGCATTATTGACAGCTGGCTTTGCCTCTCTAGAGGCAATGCCAGCCCTGCCTCCCTCCGATCTGTCCCTCCAGTCAGTGCTGGAGGAACGGAGATGGGAAGAAGGAATCCCCGAGGGGGTGGTGCGTGACAGTCACTGCTCTCTCTTTAGGGAGTAGATCATGAACTAAACAATCAGTGCTATGTGATCACTCAATTCTCGATCCACAGAGCCGATGTGTGACAGCTTCAGTGTCACTGGTTGACTCTAACTATTGGGATGAGTGTATTTCACTCACACCATAATTCTCCTTTAAGCTCTACTATGTACCTGTTATAGACTATGAACTATTTGTTTCTATGAGATTAAACTCAACAGACCAAACATGAACATTCAGAAGCAACAAGGGGTTAAGCAGCGAGCAAGAACTCAGCATAGATATGTTGTCTAACACCCAGCTAAAAGTAATAAAAATGGTTAGACAATATAACTTATTGCTCCTCAATGACAGTTATAAAAGAATGAATTCAGAATAATACACATAAATAATACACATATACTGTTTGCATTAAACAGCTTTATAATATATGCCATGTCACAACAATTATAATGTAAAATACCACTGTCAATTCAATTTAATTTATAGAATTCCTGCCGCTTGTCAATAAGAGAAATGAGGAACAGAAAACCTTTTTATCGTAGAGAGGTGTCTTCTTGCAGCATTTTAATAAGTGGGTCCAGATTTACAAAATATAAGAGGTGATGGCCTTAACTGAGCACCATGCTAGGCCTAGTTACTTTCTCTGGCTCCATTAATGGTAACCTTTTTGATTTCTTGACTGCATAAAAAAAAACAGGACAATTACTAGAAGTTATAAACATCAAATGCAAATAAGCACTCCAGCTGTGCTCATCTGAGAGTTCTCCAACGTACATCGCACAGTATGGTAATAATGATACCTCCAGCTGCATCCACAATCACCGACATCACTGATAATGTCAATAGTGTCTCAACACACTGCATGGATACAGCTTGACTGTGCTTGCCACGCAAACTGGATCATTATTTATCATACTCCTTGCCTGTTCAAGAAAATATGCAGATTTATTTTTATAGTTTTTTAGTTCATGTTTTCAGTGTGAGGAAATAAAAATCATTGGAGTGAGATTGTTTGCCATGTTGCTAAATATGTCAGCAATAAACACAGAATTTACTGACTTTCATATTCAAAAATGAGTGTGAAAAATACGTAGGGAGTGTAACGTTTTAAATGAGCCAGCTGATTTGGGGAGACTGATTTACAACGTACTAAAGGAGTTGGGAATCTTCACTTAATATATTTTGTTAATATTCACTTCAATTATCTAATCATGAGCAAACAAGGGAAAGTCTGCAGACTGAAACTATTTTGCTTTATCTTTTGTTCGGCTATTTGTCCAATTGCACTAAAGCCAAGAAGAAAAACAAAGTAGAATATGAATGTGCTTTTACCAAACAAGAATGCTGCATATACAGACTACTTAAAGTTACAGAAAAACAATACAAGACATACAGAGTGCTACAAATATGAATACCTATATGTGTGCACACTATCTAACTTTTCAAAGCAAATGCACTAGTCTGTGACTTAGCTTCTGTTATAGCTAGTCCTTGATTTCTGCAGCAAATAAGACTGCAGGCATTTCAGGCAATTGCAGGAAAATGGGTTCTTGATCTTGGCAGTCTCTCTCCCTTCTAACAAAGCTTGAGGGCCAATTCACACGGGATCAGTTGCGTTGTGATCTGTTGTGTTGCATTACGTTTTCAATGGATGCTAACGGAAGGGCACCCAAAAAATGAATGGGTGTAAATGGGGCTACTTTCCATTGCATTACGTTGTGCTAAACAAAAAGTGTAGCATGCACTACTTTTTCCAGCGTAAAGCAACACAATGGATCCAGTTTAAACTACCCGCATTCACACCCTTTAATTTTTTCAGTGCTCTTCCGTTAGCATCCATTGAAAATTGGATTGCAATGCGACTTATCGGAAGGCACAATTGCAAGTCAACAGACCCTCCATTGACTTGCGACTTCCTTCTGATGCACCCTTAGTGTTCTTATACTGTATATATACACACATATATATTATATTTATACAGTTTTCACCAGAACAAGAGATGAGGGCACATATTCTATTAGGGATATCTGTGCCAGGTAGTATGGTCACAAACTGATTCAGATTCATCCACAGACAGCCTAACTCTCCAATAAAACAAAGACACTTAAATCCAACATAGTTTTACCTCTCAACGTACATACACAATATGTTCACTGGTCACATGAAGTGTAAAAAGACAATAAACCTTCCAAGCCAAGTTTCTGCAATGAGGGCTAGATGACATAATGAGGGAACATGGAAGAAGCAGGTAGGGTCTATCTAGGACTATACCAGTGGACAATAAACATGAGGGGAGAACACTGGAAGATGCCAAATGTATTCAGAAAAACAAGCTGTAGTAGAGCCAATCTACCACTTAATATAAGAAAGTCAAATTATATAACATGTGCACCGGCACAAAGTTTGTTTCGATTTGGATTTTGCGTTATTTTGTTTTACGGGATTAGAGTCCGAAATTCAATTTGTTTCGGGATTTGGTTTCGGATGAAATTCGTTTTTACGAAATTTCATTTGTGGATGAATTTTCGTTGCGGCAAAGGGACATTAGGGAAAAAGATGCAGCCCCCCCTTGTAAATGAGTAAGGGGTACTTGTGCCCCTAGTCATTCTAGTCATTCACAAGGGGAGGCCGCATTCACAAGGGGGCACCCAGATGCGCTCCCCCCTTGTGAATGAGTAAGGGGTACTTGTGCCCCTAGTCATTCACTAAAGGGTTAAAATTTAAAGTAAATATACAAACCACACTTTTAGAAAAAATCATTTAATTAAAAAAAAAACAGAGTCAATTTTTGACAATTTCGTTAATAAAAAAAAATGGCTCCATCGATGTAATCCAGCATCAATCACGATGCACGATGCCTGCCGACCCGTCAAAATAAAGAAAGTCCCGCTGCACAATGACTGTCTGAACCCGACGAAAACTCTCCGCACAATGACATATCCTGCCCGAAAGTAAACAGATGGGCAGAGTGGGCCGTGACGTCACGGGGTTTGCTCTACCCATTTGACATTGTCAGCTGTCAAATAGGATACCACATAACATCCAGGAGCTATTCGTGAGCTCCCGAATGCCATTCAGGTCTGTGAGCAAAGGTGTCATAATAATTTTCATATCACACCTCTGCTCACAGACCGGAATGGCATTCAGGAGCTCGCAAATAGCAATCGGGAGCTCCCAAATGCTATGTGATATACTATTTGACAGCTGACAATATCAAATGGGCGGGGCGAGCCCCGTGACGTCGCGTCTCACTCCGTCCATCTGTTTGCTTTCGGGCAGGGGTCTTTTTTTTTTAATTAAAGGAATAGTCAAAAATTGACTCTGTTTTTTAATTTAAAGGATTTTTTCTAAAAGTGTGGTTTGTTTATTTACTTTTAATTTGAACTAGGGTTGCACAGATACCAAGTACAGTACTCGGTACAAGTACAAGTACATGTACTGATACTTTTGAGCTCCAAGACTAGACTAGAGAAAAATTCAAAAATTAGGAGGCAGCTGTCATTTGTAAAGAGCACACGGAGCTCCTTGGATTTGTACATCTCTGTTTTAATGTACGATTTTGTTTTTATAAATATAAATAAAGGGATGCACAGATACCAGTTTTGCGAGTACGAGTACTGGTACTTGCCGAGTACTTACAAGTACAAGTACTGATACATTTTTGTTTATTGTCAAGTGACAGTTTTTCTAAAACAATACAGACTAATGGTTTCAGGACAGTGGTGGAGCGCCAGAGCCAGGTCCCAGCTGCAACCGCTACAACCCTGGTAGTTCTCATGAAAATGCCAAGTATCTGCACTGGTACTCGAAAAATATCTGTGCATCCCTAATTTGAACCCTTTAGTGAATGGGTACGGGCACAAGTACCCCTTACTCATTCACAAGTGAGGGCGGCATCTGGGTGCCCCCTTAATTAAAGGGGTACCCAATGCAAATAAGCCCCCATGCCCGCAGACCCCCACAGCCACCAGGTCAGGGTTGTGGGGAAGAGGCCATTGTCCCCATCGGCATGGGGACACCCTCCCAATGCCGAGGGCACGTGGCCTGGTAAGGCGCAGGGAGGGGGGCAGAGACGCTCGATTGCCCCCCCCCCCCTTTCCTGGTATGGATTTTGCTGCAACGAAAATTCGTCCACAAGCGAATTTTCGTCCAGACTACAGCTAATTAACTTCGTAATCGGAAATTCGGATTCGTTTGCATTCGTTATTTCTGTCATTCGGATACATCCGAATCTCCGAATTTCCGAAATTTCGTCCGAATTTTGATTTGGAATGAAACAAATCGCACATGTCTAATCTCCACCCATTCTAAGCATATTTGTTTAAAGGCACATTTAAGTTTGCTTAGATCCAGCTCAGATGTGGTTAGAAAATTAACACTGTTCTAACAAATAGATACAATCTTGAGGTATGTGTAAATACAGTTTAATACTTCTTCAAAACAGTTCTTTGCATTACCCAATAGTTGTGCTGCCAAAAGATATGTGCATTCCAAATCCAAATAAAGATTTTAGTCACATACAGTAGCTTTTACAAAGCACTGCAAGTCAGTTTAGCCACATCACCGCAGACTCTTATAAAGGTCAGCCTCACGTTAAACAATGTACAATGTCCTTAAAATGGCAATGAACCTTACCTGTGTTTCACTTTTGTTGATGAAGTGCAGTAATGTCATAGACTATACAATCACACTTTCCAACTAGAATCCTCTTTTTCTGGGGCATAAATGGGGCAGCTTTTTTTAATGGAAGAGTGCAAACGGCTGGAATCGGACTTAAAGAGATGGAAAGCATTTACCTGTCAACCATTTTAAACTTTTAAAGTGTGTCTAAACCTTATATCTATTCTTTAGTATGTTTGTTCCCATGCCTCATTGTATACAGTTTTATTAAGCAAATTGTTTTTTTCTGAATCTGGTGCAGATGTCCTAGCTGCAGATCCTACCAGTAAAAGCACTTTCTTTTGCAAGATGACAATGCTAAGCCACTGCCTCACAGTTAGCAGCACTGTTGTCATCCTGCTGTGCCCACTCCTACAATCGTTAGCAAGTAACCTAAGAGTAGCAACCGATTGCTAAACAAAGGGGAAACATTTTTCCTTATGGTGTAAGCTATGCAAGTGACACATGTATAGTGACACACACATTTGGAACTAAGAGCAATAACATGAGATTATTCACTTCTACAAGCTACTTATATAGTTTATATCATAGCAAACTTTTTGCTCCAACAATGTAAGGGTCTATTTACAAAGCTGCCGTGGGCAGCCGAGTGAATAACCGACCCGAAGTGAAGTTCGGCTATTCACTTCTGGCTTGTACGGCTGATTTCAGCCGTACACCGACTAAAATCAGCCGTACATCGGCTTGCTGTGACTGGCTTCGAGTGCCGAGCATGATAGGCCGACCTAAAGTGCAGAAGGAGTTCGACTCAGCCGATTCAACATCTGGATCGGCTGAGCCGAACCTCCGGCAGGCTACCCGCTGCTGTTCGGCCTATTCTCATAGATGCCGAACAGCAGTGAGTAAATAGCAGGCATTCGGCTCGGCTGTTCTGCTCGGTACCTCTGTGGTACCGAGCAGAATAGAAAAACAGTTAAAGAATTAGAAAAAATAAAATAGAAAACGATTGGGCGGAGCTAGCAGTGACAGCTAGCTCCGCCCAACTGTTTTCTATTGGCCGGGCGGTTCTGCTGCCGTCAGAATAGAAAGAAAAATCACCATAGGAATGCATAGCTAGATTCCTATTGGCTATTTCACTTTGCAATAGCCAATAGCAAACTAGCTATTGCACCCGCCCTCTACTGCTGTCAATCACTAGAAGGGGATCTGATGGAGAACTTCAGGTCCCCTCTGCTGATTGACAGCAGCAGTGGGCGGATGCAATAGCTAGTTTGCTATTGGCTATTGCAAATTGAAATAGCCAATAGGACTGTAGCTATGCATTCATATGCTGTTTTTTTAAATTCTTTTATTCTGACGGCAGCCAATGGCTCCGATGTCAGAAGAAAAAAAAAAAGACAACAGAGCAGGGAAAGGTTTACTCTGCTCGATTGAGCAGAGTAAAACTTTCCGGGAGAAAGTGTTTCTCTCCCGGGCTGCCGGGAGCCGCTACCTAATAGCGGGAGACTCCCGGAGCATCCAGGAGAGTTGGGCTGTCTGGAGATCAGCATCCCTGGTTACCAGGGACGCTGATCTGTCTGTGCAAGTGGCCGGAGCCAGTCGTGAGATGATGGCTGGCTCCTCCCAGTCGTCAGTAGCAGGCTGGCCAATGGCCGGCCGTTCGGCCAGCTTCGGCTTTCACCTCGGCTCAGTCGAGCCGAAGCATATGCCTTCGGCTCGACTGAGCCCCTCGGCCAACTTAGGGAGCTGTACAGGCTATAGTGAATAGTGAATACGTTTTTAGACAGAATTTACTTTTTAAGTTTAAAATCTCTCTTTTTTACGGAAGTTGGCAAGAGTTTTATGCTGGCGAGGTTTTCATTCCCTTTTATAAAAAATGTCCCTGTTCATACCACTTGTACTCATCCAAAAACTACTCATAAAGACTACCAATGGATGCCTGCTATCAGCTTCGTTAGGCAAAAAACACTCTTCTTTGTGTCTCTTGAAAACCAATCTAACTTTGTCTAATCTAATAGGGGCTTGTCTTCCATGATTTCAAGGCTAAGCCCTGCCAGCTGGCAGATGAGGGTTTATGGTAGGTATGCCATTGTTTGCCAATTAAGGCACTCTTATTAGACAGTGATGGGTCATACAGGCTCGAGTTCGGTTCGAATTCAATGCAAGTCTATGGGGCTAGATTGGGGTATGTGGATTCAGCTACTGCCCTGGGGGGACATGTATCAATGGAAAAAAAACCTGCCTGTAACCATAACTTGCCTGTAAAGTGGTGCATCTGTACAATGTATAGAAACTGCTGCAGCAAAACTGACATTTTTTTATATTTTAAGCGTGTGGTTCCCCCTTCCAAAAACAATACCAGACCTTTTAGGTCTGGTAGGAATCTTAGAAGGAACCCCATTTTTAAAAAAAAAGCGTGGGGTACCCCCCAAAATTTATGTCAGTCCCTTAAGGTCTGGTAGGAGTTTTAGGAGAAACCCCATGTTAAAAAAAACAAAAAAAAAAGTGGCCTGGCAGGGCAGGAAAGGGGGGGGGGCGAGCGAGCGCCCCCCCCCCCTCCCAGGCCACATGCCCTAGAACCTGGGAGGGCGCTTTTCCAGGGTCGCCCCTGTAAAAGCACCTTGTCCCCGTGCCTATGGGGACAAGTGCCTCTTCCCCACAAACCCTGGGGCGTTGGTTGTGGGGGTGCAGGTAGGGGGCTTATTCACAACAGGGTACCACTTTAACCACTTCAAGACCAGGTGTTTAGACCCCCTTCCTGGCCAGGCCATTTTTCAGTATTCAGCGCTGCGATACTTTGACTGACGTTTATTCCGTCATGCAACGCTGTACTGAAATGAATTTTATACCATTTTTTGGGGACAGATAGAGCTTTCTTTTGGTGGTATTTAATCACCACTACGGGTTTTATTTTTTATTATAATTAGGAAAAATTATTGAAAATTTTGAAAAAAAAAGTTTTTTGTAACATTATGTTAGGAAACATTTATTATTACCCAGTTTTTTGGTCAAATATAAAAGATCAGGTCACGTCGGTTAAATAGACACCAAACATGTCAAGCTTTAAAATTGCGCGCACCCGCGAAATTGCAGAAAACTACCATACCCAAAATTGGCCATAGGCGACGCTTTAAAAGCTTTTACCGCTCATCAGTTTAGTGTTATCAGTGATTGATGGCCCTAGACTTATTGCTCTCACTGCGACGTTCGCGGCGATATGTAACATGTGCGGCGTAATGGGCGCAATCGTCTTTTTTGCACGTATGCGCCCCCGACGCATGTTTGCATGCGTGTATGTATGGGTGGGGACTTTAAAAAAAAAATTTTTTTTCTTTAATTCTTTTTTATGTGTAACTTAAAATTTTGGGGGGGGACTTTAATTTTTTTTTTTTTTTTTTTTTTCACTAAACTTTATCGCTATCACATACGGGGGCTAATAAAACCCCCCTATGTGATAGCAAAATATGTGACAGGTCCTCTTTATGGAGACATCAGGGGTCTCCAAGACCCCTAATGTCACCTAGGACCCCCCAAAAGAAGCTGATGAAGCAGAGATCTGCTCCATCAGCTTCTTTGCAGCTTCTGAAGCTGGAGAGTGACACAAGAATGCGGAAGTGATGTATTATACAACACTTCCGCATTCTTTCAGAGGAGAGGGGACCGGAGAGAGCTCGTGTACCGAGCTCTCTCTGATCCCCGTGACACAGCCGACATGCTGATCCCGGGCTCGCACCGGGCACAGCGGAGCTCGGGATCAGCGGGACAACAGCGGGGGGGACCGCGGAGGGGGGGGGGGACACCCGATCGGCACCCCATACATGCGATCGGCCGGCTCTACAGCCGGCGGATCGCATGTATATTAACGGGCATCGCTGCCCGTTTTTAAATACCGGCCATTTCCCGCTCGCGCGCCTGGCGGCGCGAGCAAGGGGGCGTGTCTGAGCGGACGTCTAGAGACGCCCGCTCAGATCGAGAGAGCTCCTGGCCGGCCGTTTTTTTACTACGGCCGGCCCGGAGGTAGTTAATAAAGGGGCACTCAGATGCGCCCCCCCCTTGTACCCCTACCCATTCATGAAAGGGTTGAATAAAAGTTTTTAAAAAGAGGCCAGACTTTTGAAAGAATGCTTTATTTGAAAAAAAAAAATACACTGTTTGTTGGCGGCTCGGGTCATTACTCTCCACCCGGCTTCCTGATTGCCCAGAAAGCCAGCTTCATGTTCCCCTACGGCACTGCAGGTCAGAGGAAATCTCCCTCTGACTGGAAAATTGCGGTAACGGGGAAGGTATCGGAGCATTTGGGCCCAAATACTCAGTATCGGTACATCCCTAATTAAAGCATTTGTGCACCATAAAATGTATGTGATACAAGTGATAAATCAAAAAGTTCATGTGAACTAATGTCCTTGTAGATCCACAGTACACAAGACTAATAGTGTGGAAATATTCCACATGTACAGTGCTAAAGTTCCTCCACCAAACAACTCTCACCTTCCAGTTGGACCTATGCACACTTGTTTCCCTCTTCGGGGACATAGATGGTATGCTGTTCCTCTTGGAATTTTAGATAATAGGCTTTTTAAGGGCTTTAAGTGGCTACTGAGGGTTATACGAGCTTCTCTTACTATCCTGGACCTCTTCTTTTGTCAAAACAGCCCTTCATGAGCCTCATTATCATAGGGGTTTTTCTACAGAAAGAAAAATATCAATGACACAAAGATCAAATACACTCAAAAGAAAGGAAAACAATAAATAAAAAAAACTAAGCTGCAATTAAATCAATTCACTCATCCCTAAGGTTCATTTATCTGTGTGAATATGATAAAGCTGTGCTCACTGAAGTCACCCAATCATGTGCAAGCAAAAAAGAATATGTTTTTATTTATTTTTTCTTTCCCTTGGACATGATTGGAAGTTCAAAGTAAACACAGCTTCCCCTTATTTACCAGGCTAAGCATTTTGTTTCCTAAAAGAACAGCCCCTATTGCTTCATCAAATCAACCCCATAGAATCTGTAAAAATGACTGTTCCATCCAAAGTTCTATAGAGCAAACCACATTTCATGGTCTCTGCTTTGTATACTTTGCAGTACCAACTTTTTTTTTCTCACTGCACTAAATAAATCTTTTTTTTTTCATTTTATCTTTCTTTCTTTTTTTCTTTCTGACCTGAATGTGGATACCCAGGCACACGAACGAAATTAGAAAACGTTCTCAGTCAGTGCTAGTCCGTGCTTACTGCTCTATAGCATTTGTCATTGCCAAAACAGCGGAGTTTAATTAAGTGTTGTGCGCAGCCTAGTGAGGAACACACTTTAAATTAAACCTCTGTACACTACGCTATTGGTTCTTTACCTCCTGAACAATCAGCGGGGTGTTCAGTATAAATTCTGTCTCTCAAGGGAGAAGGAGCTCCGCACACACCTCCAGCGATTCATAAATGATCTTGCCTGCTCAGAACAATATCTTATTAAAGTGCATTTCATTATTTCTTAGTTTTAAACACCGGCAGATGAAAGCAATAATTAATGTGCTTACCGCTAAACATTTTATTTACTCTTGATGTATTGATGGTGTTATCAGGGAACTATGGTAGCTTACAGTTTCAGCTATTCTTGAAATTACACGGCAAATTATCTTTTGATGTATCAAGCAGTCAGAAATGTAATGAAATACATTACTTTAACACCTCACTGGTAATGGATTGGTACATCTTTGTGTTCATTTTCAGGATACAAAT
>NW_017308845.1:130497-133472 GCF_000935625.1 Nanorana parkeri | reverse complement strand
AGGGACCGCCCTTTTTATTCTAATTGTGGATGATGTGTTTCAGGTGGGAGGATCCCATCTCTCAGAGGCTGCCTTGGACGATTCCTGGAAAATAAGTTACCAGGTACCTAACTTAGGTTTTCTTTGCGGTCATCATATCGGTGGTTCATTGTGCCATCTGCTGGCATCCAGGAGAACTGCGGCTGGCGGATGGTAACTTCACACTGATTTTATGTTTGGCAGTAGGCACCCCCGGTGATCGATCGCAAGTGCGAACTTATCGAGTTGTGGGACCGCATGACTTCCGGTTTCCTCAGAACTACGATGTTTGCACACAAAACATGTTGTGCACGAGCGGCATCCACGGCATTGCCCTATACACATAGACCACAGCAATAAAATGATCTAGGATGACAGTAAGCCAGCACGTTCTTTATCTCAGGTGCCCCACTCAAGCGGCGGCCATATTGAGTGGGGCACCTGAGATAAAGAACGTGCTGGCTTACTGTCATCCTACATCATTTTATTACTGTGGTCTATGTGTATAGGGCGATGCCGCTCGTGCACAACATGTTTTGTGTGCAAACATCGTAGTTCTGAGGAAGTCATGAGGTCCCACAACTCGATAAGTTCGCACTTTTGATACATCACCCCGGCCTGCTTGTTGAGACCTCGCCAGCTCCCGATTTTTGCTCCGCTGGAATTAAAAACACAGATCGCTTTCCACACTTTCCGGTTCCGGGAAATGTAATCATTGAACGCCAGACCAGAAGATCGGCGCTGGTTTGTTTTTGCCGACTCTTCGGCTTTGTTTTTGGGAGGTTGCGGTTCTGTTTACGTCTTCCTGGCGAAACTTCATTGAAAAGGAACATTTTGTGGTTTACCAGATGCGGCACGTGCTGTTCGCTGACAAATGACTTGTAATGTATTGCAGATTCCTGGAACCTGGCCGTGTTCCTGAAGCTCCGCACTTGATATTGATTACCTTCATGTGGCTGGAAGTTAATTGGACGGGAATCGGTAATCAATGGGGATGCGATCGGCGTATTTAACATAAAACAAAGGAGTCCTAGATTGTCCCTCTTTTTATTAATATAGTTTTGGACCTCGGAATCAAAGATTGGGTTTTGTGAGACCATCAACCGGCTAATAAGGGAATGGAAATACATATCGGTGAAATGTTATATCGTCTTTCTGTAATCTCTTAAACAGCAGATTGGGATAGAAAATATCAGAACCAAAGATGAGGGGTGATCTCTTTGGTGCGGGTGGAGAGGTGTGGCCCCTTTGGTGCGGGCGGAGGGGTGACCTCTGTGGATGCGGGCGGAGGGGTGACCTCTGTGGATGCGGGCGGAGGGGTGACCTCTGTGGATGCGGGCGGAGGGGTGACCTCTGTGGATGCGGGCGGAGGGGTGATGGCGGAGGGGGTGACCCCATGCGTGTTCTAGTTTTTTTGGGGGGGGGGTTTTCCCCTTCATTGTCCAGTCAGCAAGCTGGGGTTGTGTCCTGCTGTTGGTTTAGTGCAAGAGGTCAAGGACCTGGCACTGCTGTCACATATGCCTGAATCACGAGAATGGCTGAACAGAATTACCAATCCTTTGGCAGGGAAAATAATGTACAGCAAAGCTCAGACTGGGAGAGAAAGAAGGACAAGGGTCCAATCAGTTGTGTTGCAGTGCACAGAGCATGCTGATGAGAAAAAGCAGAGTGACTGAGAGATGCGTTTTATCAGTCTGCTGCTTTTTCTTTTACTGTCCAATTACAGGCTGGGGGAGGGACAAGACCTGTAAGTGTTGCTGAACTGCAGCAGAGGAAAATCAGGTCTCTTGTCCTGCTAGAGCTGTGTAAATCCCAGGACTGGATGGACAGAAATCCTGTGGCAAATAAAATGGCTCCCATGTATGTGTTTCCCTTGTGAATTTAGCCAACCGAAGGATTTTCCACTGCTAATTACTTGCCGCTGGCAGCGTGAATCCCTAACGGAAAATAATTTTCCACTCTGCTCTGCCACCCTACAATCTTGCTTTGGTATCTTGCACAGCAAAATCCATCCACTGCAGACCCCTTTTCCCTGACGCACTTCTATAATTCATTGTTGTTTTTGCAGCCATGAAAGCGCGTAAAAAAATCAATATCGCAATCATGAAAATCATGGCAGCTGCCGCTCGTGATGCTCATAAAACGGCACGAGGCGACGATTGCATTAAAAAGAGATTTTCCCTGCCCTTTACCTCGGAATTGCATTGAGCGAACTTGTCACCCAGATCCCTACCTTGCGCTTTGATGCGTTTTGTCTAGGGAGCAGCTGGCGCTATTTTTAGTGCCCGCAGACGGCCTCGTGTTTTGTTTTTTTTCCACCCCCTCCCCCCCCTTCTACCGGAGCATGCGAGGACGGCCGTTATTGTAGTCAATTATTCTAACCCCGGAGTGAATGTTGAATTTCCCGTAGCATGAAGATGTTCTGCTGCTTGACAGGCGGTGTACAACGTACGCTAACACCCCAGATAATAAAGGAGAGGGAACAGAGACGCACAACGCATCTCATCATTCAGAGCCAGAGAACAACTGTGTTTTTTGATGTAATAAATCTATTGTTACAACCTCGCGGAGCAGGTAAGAGAGATGAAATGTCAGTTACAAAGTAATCGTATAAGGGAATTGGGCTGCACACAGGATCGCTGGCTATACATGGCTTTATTAAAGTGTGTGTAAACCCGTAATCAAAGTTTGCAGATATTGTTACTATTTATCAACAATAAGGGCTGATTTACAGTATAACGAGTTAGCCCAGCGAATAGCTGGAGGAATGACGTTCACGGCTCATTATTGCCACTAGATGGAGCCAAGGAGCATAGGAAATTCTTATGCTCCTCAGCTCCATCTAGTGGCAGTAAGGCACTGCGGACGTTGTAGCTGGACAAACTTTTCGTAGATCCGCCCCTAAGTATTATATACTGTATGTTTCTTCTTCCCCTCCTTTTTCTTCTTCCCCCCCC
>NW_017308845.1:117211-130441 GCF_000935625.1 Nanorana parkeri | reverse complement strand
CTTACCTTCATCCTGTCTTCTAAATTGTCAATTGTCAAGCAAGAACTGTCCTTTAGCATGGGTTCACGCCAGCCTGGTCTATGTTCAGTGCCATGCTTCACGTGGTAACAAGCCTTGCATTCAGGCGACCTTTTCATTTGAATGGGCCTGCCTTACACATGCAGCATTTTCAGCAACTCCTTGGTGTGCTGGGAATGTACATTAGGGTGCCATTTAGAATGAACTTAACTGCGTCACCACAGTGGCATGAACAAGCTCTAAGGAGTTCATTTATAAAAGTTCTGCCCAGCCATACGGCATTCCTACCGCTAGATGGAACCATGGAGCACAGGAAATCCTTTGCTCTTCAGCTCCATCTAGTAATGGGAATGCTGTACGAAAGGCATTCGCCCAGCTTATGGCTGGGCAGAAGTTTTATCAATCAGATGCTAAAATTGTGGCCAATGTTACTTTGTAAGGGAATAAAGAAAATGTATTTTTCTATCCCAACAAAGGCGAGTCTGGACGGAGATATTTCTGTACCCGTTTATTACATTTGCTTATTGTCTTCCTCCCAGTCTCCTTCACATCCCATCACGAGTGACAGATGACAGAGCCGGGGGTCCCGCAGCAATAAATCATCTCCTCTCAAATTTACTGCCATTGTGCTTTCATCTAACACTAATGAATGAAAGAGAAAAGTACCTGCGTTACCATTAATTACCATGATTAAATCTGCATTGGTTTGATTTTGCTAAGCAGTGGATCTTCCATATTCTATTAATCCGGCCTAATTTGCTTCTCTGCAGAAACGGATGTAACGGTCCCGTGAAGTGCTAATTAATGTTAGAGATTAATCAAGGAGTTCTGCATGGGCATGCTTGAGCGGGATGTTTGCACGGCGTTGGGTGCCGCGGCGGGTTAGGGACAGCGGGAGGAGACACGCATGTTACTTGTGCTACATGGAAAGAATGTTCAAATGCTAAACAGACTATGTGATGCCTTCGGAGCAACGTAATTCAGCCAAAAATGGAAAAAGAAAAAAAAATGCACGCAATTACAGTGGCTTATCAAAATAAATGCAGCCACCACATCTAAGGACTGGTATTCTGCAATATATTATATTATAGATATAGACTTTGGGGTCTATTCATAAACATTTTGCAAACATACAGTGGGGCAAAAAAGTATTTAGTCAGCCACCAATTGTGCAAGTTCTCCCACTTAATTGAGATTTTGAGTGCAAACCTCCTTCCATCAGCAAGGGCATTGAAGATGAAACGTGGCTGGGTCTTTCAACATGACAATGATCCCAAACATACCACCCGGGCAACGAAGGAGTGGCTTTGTAAGAAGCATTTCAAGGTCCCGGAGTGGCCTAGCCAGTCTCCAGATCTCAACCCCATAGAAAATCTTGGGAGGGAGTTGAAAGTCCGTGTTGCCCAGCGACAGCCCCAAAACATCACTGCTCTAGAGGAGATCTGCATGGAGGAATGGGCCAACATACCAGCAACAGTGTGTGCCAACCTTGTGAAGACGTACAGGACACGTTTGACCTCTGTCATTGCCAACAAAGGATATATAACAAAGTATTGAGATGACCTTTTGATATTGACTAAATACTTATTTTCCACCATAATTTGCAAATAAATTGGTTCCAAATCAGCCAATGTGATTTGTCTGGATTTTTTTTCTCATTTTGTCTCTCATAGTTGAGGTCTACCTATGATGCCAATTACAGGCCTCTCATCTTTTTAAATGGGAGAACTTGCACAATTGGTGGCTGACTAAATACTTTTTTGCCCCACTGTATATATACATTCATTCTATGCTAGTTAACCAGCATAAACAAATGTTCTTAGTGTAATGTCTCTTTTGTTCGAATGTTCTTCTATAGCTATACTGTATTCATAAAGAAGGAATTTGGGAAATACCGCATCAAAAGGAGCTGAGTATTATAGGCAATAAATACATGTTTGTAAGGCGATACAATGTTACAATTCTGGGGAGAATGAGCATATCAATGTTGCTATCACTGTAGTAACTGTGAAGGTTCTCATTCATCCAGGTCACATGGTATTTCTGTAAAAAAAAAAAAAAAAAGTCAAGGCAACTGGACTTGCTGTATTTTTCTGGAAGACGTTTCACTGGTCATCCAACCAGCTTTCTCAATTCAGAATGACTTGTACAAATCCCAGTAGTATCAATGGTTATATTTATATATCTCCCTACTAACATGTATGTATTGGTTGGCATGTACTAGAAAATAAAAGGTATAGGCATGTGTTTTACGACTAGAATTAAGAGACCGCAGATGATACAACAGCATAGAATTGGACAGCAGAAGGACTTTTTTTAAATAGCAGGCCCAAATTTACTAGAGATAAAGAGCACAGGCTGAGGCTTTACTGCAGGAAATAGGATGCGGCCGGAGGATACAGCAGTGTGAAATTGTTCAGTACCAGGACAGTTTTTTAATCGGGGATAACAGACTAAAATGTACTAGAAACTTAATCCTCCTGTCCCATCGCACTCCTGACCGGACAAAAACCCAAACCCAACTGGGTGGGCGCGGTGGTGACAACGGATGCCTCTGTGAAATGTAGATAGATTAAAGTAGTCACTCGCACTCCATGATATTAAAGTCAATGCTGTTTATTGACTGAGATGACAAACGTCTCCTTAGCGACGTTTCGAGACCATGCGGTCCCGTCCTCTCTGTTTGCCTGAGGACAGGACCGCATGGTCTCGAAACGTCGCTAAGGAGATGTGTGTTATCTCAGTCAATAAACAGCATTGGCTTTAATATCATGGAGTGCGAGTGACTACTTTAATCTATCTAAAATGTACTAGAGACTGACTGTAGGTGTTTCACTGCAAGAAATAAAAGACCACAGATTACACAACAGTAAAAAAGACAACATACGATACAGCAGTGTACAATTGGGCAGCAGCAGGACAGTTTGTTTAGGGTTAGTAGGCCTAACCAGTGTTTGCCTAACTTTTTACTATGGGGATGGGGGGTGGGGTAAATGTGAGGGATATAATGTGAGGTGGTTTAGGAGCACACTCTTCTCTCTACAGTTTCCTACCTGACACTAAGCTCTCCGTATGCAGTTTATCAGCTTTCCCTATCCTTTCCCTACAGCAGCTTCCAATGCACTAACATTGTGGTTGTTCTGCACCCCTCTTTTTATAGTGAAGGTGCTAGCTTAACTAGAGCCCCCAGTATTGACCCTTCTGCGCCTACTGGCCATAGTGCAATGGTCATGTAGTGCATTATGGTTGAACACATTCTCCCAGGTGTAGCTGCACATAAATTCTCCAGGACCACAGATCTCAAACTTGCAGCATTCACCTTGAACCCATTGTAGTGGAGAACCCGAACCTTATCCTTAATGAAGATCTCTCCATGTTCTACTTTTCTCTTTTTTTTATGCCTTGTGTCTGTACATTTCCTCGTATTCACTCTCCTCCTGATCATGACCCACAGATGATGATGATGATGATGATGATGATGATGATGATGTCTCCAGGAATTCAGTAATAATCCTTTGCATGTAGAGGTAAAGCTCTCCATTTCCCCTGTGTTTTCTTTTTCTATTTTCCCCCCCTTATAAACTCTGACAGCGAGCCCTCCCAGCAGAGCGCAGACCTGAGAACTGCTGGAGGCAGCTCATGTTCCGCAGCTGCTTTAGTGTATTATCGATCCTCTGCCAAGACCTGCTATAAGGGAAAATCGGCTGATATCCCTTGCTGGAGAACACGACTCCCGCAACATTAGCAGTCTGATAATTGGCCTTTCAATTAGTTTATACGAATATAGATAGATAGATATGCGTGTGTGTGCAAACATTATAAATGTGACTTATAAGCTTAAATACAAAGTTGATATATAAATTGTAACTTTTTTTTCCAGCTGGGATTTTAAATTCTGTTCATCAGATCTTGCGAGACTGATACCCTTTAGACCCCATTCACACTGAGCGATTTATCGAGCGATTTTTGCAGCGATATCGCTCATATTTCCACGTGATATCGCTCTATGTAGCTTCTCCAATCCGTTTTCAATGGAGCTGTTCACATCTCGTTGCTCAATATCGCTTGTAGCTCGTCGCTGGTAGCTTGTAGCTCCTACATGACCCTTTTTTCGAGCGATTTTGCTCCTGATTGCATACAGCCCAATAGGAAAAAGTCACGCGACAAATCGCTCATATAAAATCGTGCAGAAAATCGCGCGATTTTCATGTCGCTCAGTGTGAATGGGGCCTTACCGGACAGCATAGGTGGGTCAGTGACCTTACTTCTCTCTTCTGCAATACAGCTTGGTCACCAACCTATCCTCGGCCTATACTTGGACAGTAAAGGCGCATGACATGTATTTTGACTTGTCCCCTATGGAAAATACTGCTCATTTATGCTGTGGACACGAGTAAAAATTTGATGGTGTGACCAGCTTCTGTGGCATCAAGGAGCAACTTGATCTCCAAGACAGGCATTTTTTTTCTTTCATTGTATCCAAACTTAAGAACCAAACCAGGGTAGGGGTATGGTTTTCAGATTAGGTCTGCCCTTTCACCGTTACCCTTTCAGGAAAGACATTCAAGCTGCAGTTATGAAAAGGGTTCCTTACGGTAAGAGTTGTGTTAAAATATAGCATAGTCACCCATAGGTTGGGCTTTTTGCAGATTGTATTTTTTATTTGTGCATATGGCACTGGCTCTTTTCGCACAGTGCTTTATCAAGAACACTAACTGAGTTATTCACGAAAAGGGTGAAGAGTTTGGAGAAAGCAGGAGAAGTGACCAATCTAGGACAACATAGCTGAACTGGAAAGTGAGCTAAAATGGAGAATGTTTCCAAATCAGCAATGTTGGCCTAGATTGTTCACTTCTCCGTCCTTCTCCAAACTCTTCACTCTCTGGTGGATAACCCTGTAAATGATTCAGGTCACTGCTGTTACAATGGCTACAATATCATATGCACATACAGTATGTATATTGGGGCCAGTCTGAAGAGAAAAGAGGTCAGCAGAAACCACTGAGCACAGCACAGGAAATCAACAGAAGGCATCAGTTTTTAAGTGGACTGTTGCTTTTAAGGCACCCTTATTTCCCCAATATCAGTTTTGATCTTGCAACAGTTGAGCCCCTTTCTGTGTTATAAGGAGCCATATTGAGAGCTTGTGATGGTCGGAGGTGAAAGTTTACAACTTAATCCTTCATTATTTTTTAATTTTGTTTTATTTTATTTTTTTTGCATCACAGGATTGTTTGGACGCAGATGGATATTTTCCACCTCTTGCTGTAATGTTCATGGTGTGTAGTGCCTACTACATCGCCCTGAACAGGCGTCCTGCAGGCGCAGGATGTCATCTGATTCCCCCATTCTCCCCCACCCCGAATGGTATAAAAGAGCAGACACAAGTAATTAGGTCTCCGCTTTACAGGTTATTGAATTTTGTATCACTCGGCGTTCGGTCTGAATAGACCGTCTCTAAAGCTCTTACAGAGATTTCTGTACTTCTTCGGCGGCCTAAATTGCAGAGCCGCATGTCACGGTGCTGACAGGCCATCAAATACAAGAAGACTCTCCCCAGCCTTGCAGAATGTCATGGACAGAACCTCTGAGATTCCTCCAGCCTGCGTAGATTGCCTCTAGCTGTGTTCTGCTTGTCTCTCCCATCGTGATAGGATTATATCCCCTCTGGTTTGTTTTTTTTCCCCTCTCCTTTCCCTCATTTCGTCGTTTATCGCCAATCTCTTGCCCATCACCAGCTCGGGGACCGAGTGGCTGCGTTATTTTTAACAAGACGACAAGTTTATTTTCAAATCATGTCTGAACATATTCACATTTTGGAGGCAGCTGCTTTCTCCGGAATGTCTGCGTGTGTTCGAGAGATACAATCCAAATGGAAACGGTATAATGTGTCAGCAATGTTAGGTAATAAAGCAACATGATTGCATTGTGTCATGCATGTGTGCCTCCCCGCTTTCCATGGATTGCATTTAAAAAGGAAGAGGGGTTATAAGGGATACCATCATTTATATATATATATATATATACACATATCTCTCTTGATCTCGATATATAATCAGGATAAGGGCTGAACATATCCCAGGAGCCAGGCAGCCAATATTCCTTAAAAAAAATCCTGTTGGCTCCTGAATTTGATATTAATGTGTCCCCAATGTTTACACCGATCAGCCATAACATTGTGACCACCCACCTAATATTGAGTAGTCCCCTTTCTGTCACCAAATCAGCCTTGACCCATTAAGTATGGACTCCACTAGACCTTGGGCACCCTGACTGGTCTGCGGCTACACAGCCTCATACACAACAAACTGCGTTGCTCTGTGTGCTCAGACACCTTTCTATCAGAACCAGCATTAACTTATTCAGCAATTTGAACTCTTCTTTTGGATCGGACTACATGGGCCAGCCTTCGCTTCCCAGGTGCATAAGTGAACATTGGCTGCCCACGACCCTGTCGCCAGTTTACCGGTTTACGTTCCTTGGACCACTTTTGGTCGGTCCTGTCCACTGCAGACCGGGGACCTTCCCACAAGAGCTGCGTTTTTGGAGTTGTTGCTCTGAACCAGTCATCTATCCATCACAATTTGACTCGTCAAAGTTGCTCAAATCCTTACGTTTGGAAATTTTTCCTGCTTCCAACACATCAGCTTCAGGGACAAAATGTTCACTTGCTGCCTAATATATCCCCCCCCCTATCACCCCCCCCCCCCCCCCCCCCACTTCCAGGTGTCATTGTAATATATCCCCCTCACTTCCAGGTGTCATTGTAACCATATAATCAATGTTATTCACTTCACCTCTCAGTGGTCATGTTATGGCTGATCGATGTATTTTAGGGGGAGTCAGTTAATGGTAGTTTAATGGTTAGCACTGTTGCTTTGTCCTAGGTTGGGTTCCCACCAGTCACCAAATCTACATGGACTACGTATGTTTTCCCATTTTGTGTGTATTAAGAATTTGTTCCCTTTCAAAGTACAGCGGCATCTTGTTGGGTTATTTGACTTTCCCTAGATTTTGTGTCTGTATAAGGCAGGCCATACACTCTTTATTTGAAAAAACGCTTGATTCCCCCATCTATTTTAAATCAGTGTGGCACCCCCCCATGCATGCTTTATTGGATTGAGATTTGGAGGCCAAGGCAACACCTCCAAACTTGTAAACTTGTTGTTGTGTTCCTCGAACCATTCTTGAACCATTCTTGCAGTGTGGCAGGGCACATTATGTGGGTGGTGGTACGTGTCAAAGTAACATCCACGTGAATGGTGGGACCCAAGGTTTCCCAGCAGTACATTGCCCAAAGCCTCCGCCAGCTTGCCTTCTTCCCATAGTGAATCCACAACCCCCTCATATATTCTGAAAGCGTTAGAGGTGCTGCTGTCAAGTACCCAAATACTAACGGCACATGTTTGACTGCAGTCACTGTTCAGCTGAGAATTTTTGGACCAGCTCCTTTAACAAAAGCAGATTGAAAAATCAGCTTTTGTCACCCCGAGGGGTGCCGACGGGGCCACACACCAAAATTTGAGCAGTGTATGGCCAGCTTAACTGTGGTGTAAATGTGGAGCAGAGACCGATGTGAGTGATTCTTTGTACTCTTTGAACTGCTGCATAATGTCAGCATTGTATAAATGCCCTCAAAGGGGAACTGTTGGCATTTTAAGGCTTCATGTACACTGGGGTCAGACTCGGAAATTAAATGCTGTATTTTTTTAATTTTTTTGTTTGCTGCTTTGACTTGTTTTGTATAATTTGCTTTGACTTGCTCTTACTTCATCTGAGCTATTTTTGCTAACACATTGACTTGTATGAGGAAGAAAAGTATTTGAGACACAAGCAAACAACGTGTGCATTCAGATGAACTTGCTGAATCATGAAATTCCGTTGATTCAGCAGTTCGTCCGAATCTGAAATAACAATTATTATATGCCCAAACATATGAAAAAACTATATTCAGGCAAATATTCATTCGTTTTTTATGGGCACCGCCATCTTGCTGCGTCCAAGATGGCGGCACCCATACATGCGTACAATGTCATCCACCTCACCTCCAAGATGGCGCGCATGCGCAGAACAAGCCGGTGACCAAAAAGAGTGGCCTCATTTTTTTTTTTCTTCTTTTGCCTGCTTGTCGGCTGCATCCAAAGTGGAACACGAGTTGGGTTGAGTCTCCCTCTGACTTCAGCAACCAGACCTTTTGATGTTGACCTTTAAATGTCTTCCTTCACATAGACGTGCGCAGGTACGATGTGCCCGGCTTCCTTTTGAATTTGCCTTGCTGGGTTAAAAAAAAGCAAATACATGAATAGCTCGGACAAATTCAGCAGCAATGGGGCTGCAAAGTGACTGGTTGCCACAGTTACTGAAGAAACACTACTGTGTCTTAAATGTCAGTGCGTTCACTGCGATGGCCACCGGTCCCTTATCTGCTTTGTGTGCAGAGAAAACAGAACTCTGATTGCTACATTGAGGGTCTCCGTGTCTTCTCACTCGTCTAAAGGGGCCACACCATTTTGGCTCCGGCAAAAGGCAAACTGGACTCTTCAGTGTGTATGTATGTTCCTCCTAAAATTGGCTGAATATTTCCACTAAAACTTGCCAACAAGGTCACTTATTTAATATAGGTATTTAAATCGCACCGCCAGTTTACACAGTGCTTTACATCCTGCAAATTCACATCGGTCCTTCCCCTTAAGGGACTTGCAATCTAAGCTCCCTATCTCACACATGCAGGGCCGATTTAGAACTTTGGAGTATGGGAGGAAACCCATGCAAGCACAGGGAGAACATCCAAACTCTCCGCAGATAGTGTCCTGACCAGGATTCAAACCAGGAAACCCCAGTGCTGCAAGGTAGAAGTGCTAACCACTAAGCCACTGTGTTGGCACTTCACCGAGAGCTGGTATTTCAGTTTGGGATGGGTTCTGTCACTATGCAGCAAGGAGGGCTGTTAAAAGACTGTAGTTTCCCTTTAAGGGCCCATTCACACCATGTCCGCATCATCTCCAGACCAGTCCTAATGTATCCCTGTATTCTGTCTATAGATACCTGGGAGTGTTACACTTACACATTTCTTAGCATGCATGTACTTTACTTAACTAGAAAGATAAATATATCTGATGCTAGGTCTTCTATTTGATTAATTTGGAGGCATCGATCGTTTTTTTTCCCATTAAATGTACTTTATTGGCAGCGATGTTTTAAATATTGATATTTTCACAGACGTGGGTTTCAGCTGGATATTGTGTTGTGCAGCACACGCTCCTGATAACACCGTGTCTCTCCATTTCCAGGTGCAGGAACAAGACGTGGTTCTCCAGTCCATTGATCGAGCCATCGAGGCCATACACAACGCCGCCATGAAGAACGCTGGCAAGTACAACCTGGAGCAAAGAGATGTTCTGCAGTAAGTGCAGCAGACAGAGACACAATAAAGAGACTCTTCGGAAAGCCACCAGCCAAACAAGTTACAAGCCCTGTAAATGCTGCTGCTTTAGAGGGACAACAATGAACGCATAATTTGTTTAAGGGTCGGTCCATCCAGAACTGATATCAGTGTTTCGTAGATACTAGAGAGTAAGGTCTCATTCACACAGTGTAGAGTTGGGCTGCATCCGCCTGTTCTTCCCCATGGGAGGACGCGGCCGTATGCTGTTATATACACACACCCGAACTGGACATCCATTCGGGTTCCTGTGTTCAGACGCTCACAGGATCCATCCTGTCTGCATCCGGGTATGGACACCCGCACGGATGTGCAGCTTGGGTGTGCGTACGGCCGAATCCTCCCATAAAGAAGAACAAGCTGCTTCCTCCCGGGAATGGCCCGATGTGGCCGTGCATGCTGCAGGGATCTGTACGGCCCCTGCTCTACGCTGTGTGAATGAGGACTTAAACCTGCTGACCGTTTCTTCTATCTCTTGGGGACTGGTAGCATTTTTGCACTGAGGTCTGCACAAAGATCAGGCAGACAGAGCACAGCCCGGTGTTCTGTCACTGTGCAGGGAGTCACACAGTGAGCTATAGCAGCTTAGTGAATCGCTTTTCTCTACCTCTCCCCTGTGATCAGGAAGTGATACCGGGGGAGAGAGAAGTGCAGGCAGCAGACCGACAAAGAGCTGGCCACTCCCTATGAGTGTCTGACAGGGAATGTCCCAGCTTCCTCTTCCCCTATGGTCATCTAGGCAGAGGGAGAAGGAAGCCCTATACGGACACTTATCAGAGGGAGTTGTCCCAATGTGCAGATCTGCGCCTGGCCAGCCCAGACGCAGTCCTGCGACTAATATTTACGCTACATTGTATCCCATATATTAATCTATAGGCCAGAGAAACTGCGACAGTCCTTTTTGGAGTACCTGTCTCAAATCATTTTCAACAAAGGGTTAATGTGTTGATTGATTTGGAGCATGTTGAGTGTATATTACACGTGCCCTCGAAAAAATAGTAAAAAGAATAGTTTATCGGGCCTAGAGTTTGCATAGTGAAGAGTGATTTCACCCACCTAGTACTATATAGCAGTATGTAGCTCACTTCTTCATCTTTAGGAAGGACCATTGTGTGTTTAGCTGTTTGGCTATGGCTACCCTTTAACAAATACTTGTGGACATCAAAGGTAGGATCCCTGTATTTATGTGCCCAGTTGTCTTTCTTGATGATTTTATTTTAATGTGTACCTAAATATTGGTTGTGGCACAGTTGTTTGTTTTTATGCATTGACCATTATTTTCCTTTTTTTATAGAAAACTTATCCATCATAGGAAGGAGACCCAGTCTCGGAAAACCCATTCACCGACCAGCCAATCAAACTCCTTGACCATCTCATCCAGCGACTACCACTTGGATTCTGGCCGCCAGCCTAACGGTGTATGTCGGAGTGGTTTTGACCGTCACATGAGTTTACCCAACTCTGAGGTGACGTCTAAGGAAGACATCGCCTACCAGGTATGCAAAAGCTTGTATTGGTTTGAGCTGGGGAGTGGGACGAGAGCAGGCCACGTTGAACGGGAGTGGGACGAGAGCAGGCCACGTTGAACGGGAGTGGGACGAGAGCAGGCCAGGACCTTAGCAGTTCATCAAGTGGCTTTACTAAGTTTTTGCAGTTGCTTTTTATACTTTCTGTTCTTGTAGTGTACCGATGTGACATTTTTACTCTCTCTGTAGGTTCCCCCTCAGGCCCGTCGTGCTGCTCCTATCACTCCTCCTCCCCCAGAGAAACGCAGAAGTGCCCAGACAAACCAAACTACTAAAAGTAAGCCACCAAATGTACCTGTCTTTAGGTCAGTCAGTGCAGTCAGTCAGAATATGCCCCTAGAACGCAGCATAACCTGCACTGGAAAGGCATTGCTCAGAGACGCTCCCAACCCTTTCAGGGAGCATTCACTGCCTGAGTCATCTGCAGATTTGCATTGAGACAAGGCATGGACAGATGTCTGTTTGTCTGTTCTCCTGTGCAAAGTACATGTTCACCTTTTTTAGAGGTTTCCACTTTCCAACTACTCAGGCACAGTTATTAAACAGTTAATTGGTTCTGCGGAGGAATATCGAGAAAAAATTCCAAATTTTTCCTATAGGACCAAATCCTCATTAACTCATGCTGACAGCGAAGGTAAGATTCAAGGCTGCAGATAACACAAATGGTTTGCTGCCTTGTTTTTTTTCTTGCATCCTATTTACAGCTTCATTGAGTTAACAGCTTACATGTTACAGTCATGTCATTCTTTGTATAGTTTACAAAAAACATGGTGTAGGCGGTTGTCTTTTCATAGTCTGTTACTACACTACTAATAAAACACATGTACAGGTGAAACTCGAATAATTAGAATATCGTGCAAAGTTCATTTATTTCACTAATGCAACTTAAAAGGTGAAACTAATATATGAGATAGACTCATTACATGCAAAGCAAGATAATTCAAGCTGTGATTTGTCATAATTGTGATGATTATGGCTTACAGCTCATGAAAACCCCAAGAACCCCAAATCCACAACCTCAAAAAAGTAGATTATTACATGCAATCAATAAAACAAGGATTGTACATAAAAGAATATCGGACCTCTGAAAAGTACAAGCATGCATATGTACTCAGTACTTGGCTTGGGCCCCTTTTGCAGCACTTACTGCAATTACTTTTGCACGATATTCTAATTATTCGAGTTTCACCTGTATACAAAGGAGGGAAAGTGAACCTTTCAGAGCCGCAGATGGGTGACCCCAGTGCCCTGACTTCCTAAGCGAGGTATTTCTGGAGAAGTAGAAATTGTATCTTTGTCTCCGAAGTGTGTACAGATCGGATGACGTGACAGCTGTTTGTATTATTTGTGACGGTAAGAATCCTTGTGTAGGTTGGAACGTTCTAAAACCTGGACAGAAATAAAATAGAATTCCACAAATGTCAAGTACACTAATCCAGTGGTGTATTTAGGTTTGGGGCTGCCCTAGGCAAGACAAAACTCGGGCCCCCCCCCCACACACACTAAATTTACCCCACCAGGCTGTGATCTTAGGTGGGCTCTACAGGGTCTGTGGTGGGCTCTATATGATCTATGGTGGGCTCTGCAGGGTCCCAGGTGGGCTGTGAAGGATCTCTGGTGGGCTCTGCAGGGTCTCAGGCTGCCTGGATCCTGCAGAGCCCACCAAAGGGTATTGCACAGCCCACCTGAGACTCTTTGGTGGGCTGTGCAGAATCTATGATGGGTTCTGCCAGTACAGTCCTCTTACCTTGCACGGCCTGACCTCTTTGGAACACCGCCTCCTCATCCTTGGTGCCCGACACGGCCTCCTTGTTATCTTCGCCGCCCGACTGGAGCTCCGTCTTCGCCCCCTGCCTCTTCCGTCTCAGGGGCCACTCAACACATTTTTTCTCTCTTGGGGGCTGCTTGCCAAATCTCATACTTTAAAATAAAATATAACTATTTGGTAACCGGTTTGGTACTACAGACACTAATATACACTCACAATAAGCCCCCTTTCATATCTGTAGGTTTAGGTGCGATTAGGGATTCCTGCATCAGAAAGTTGCGTTTTACTGCATCAGGAATCCCTAATCTGGCATTTACAAGTGGCAGCTATCACCTATTCAAGTTAATGATCAGGTGACAGCAGCTGCATGTAAACGCCTGCACACCGCATGTAATCTTATGTGATATTACATGCGGTTAGAAAACACTCTCCCTGAATGCACAATCATTGCGTCCAGGGAGAGTGATTGATTCCTA
>NW_017308845.1:108453-117010 GCF_000935625.1 Nanorana parkeri | reverse complement strand
CTCGCGGGCCGCGGGCCGGTACATCTGCCGCCCTGCCGGAATCTGCCGCTCGAGGCAAACGCCTTGTTTGCCTCGCGGCAGATACGCCCCTGCACTAATCTATGGGCTGCCTGATGAAGCATTAGAGGCATTTTGCTTCCTCTTAAAGGAGAACTCCGGGGTTTGTTTGTTTTTTGCAATTCAAAAGGCCAGAGTTGCTTAAAATACAAAAAAAAAAGAAATGGCAAAAAGAAGACCTTCTGCTTTAAAAAGAACCTGTGAGGATGCCTCAAGACCCATCATCCTGACCCCAGCTGTACTTCCTGTTGAGTGAATGAGCTGAGACAGGTATGCAGGATGATTCATATGTTTCTGGCTGCATGCTTACTCAAGGCCAGTGACTCAATAGGTATTTAAGTCGGGATCAAGGTGACAGCTCTGGAGACTGTAGCTTTTAAACACCAAAGTAACAGTGGTAGAGCCAATATTTACTATCCTCGCAGGTCTATGTTAAATTCTCATGGTCAGACTGAGCATGTTAAACCAAACCCATACTGTAATTGTTTAGGTGTATCTAAAGGGAAAAAGTGAGCAACCCAGCAGGTAGCCAATGAGGAATTATTCACCCCCTCCAGTTCCAATCATAGGACCAGTGCCAAAGCAGAGGCTAATTGTTTAGATGGAGCCAGTGATTGGCTGACTCTGCCTGAACTTCACCCTTCGACAAGTTCCCTGATTGGGGGCGATGAATAATTGGGAGAAGGGGGATATATTCTTTTAAAGTAGACCCTAGGCTAATGTTATATCACTAACCCAGCAATATAAATGAGGTGCAGGTGCACAAGCTTCACTGCTGCCATCACTAATGTCCCAACGCATTATGGGATTCATACTTCACCGAGGCGACGAACAGGCACAGCATGTGACATTGGGCATGTCAGTGATACCTCTTCCCAGCAGCCAGACTTCCCTTCATTCTGTTAGTTGCAAAGGTGAACTCATGAGATTTTAGAAATCCAATTTCCACAAAAAACAAGTGAGTGGGGAAAAAAACAACTTATTTTTCTTGTGCTTGGGAAAGGGAGTTTTAAGAGAGATTTTAAAAGAATCCTGAAAATTTACTTTCTATTCCTGTACCCGCAACTCTATGAAATTTCAGATTTACCATAATTTTTTGTCCTGTGGCAATGGACCCAGGCAGCAATAAAAGCCTGACCATGGTTCCAAACTTTTCCCATTCTATCAAAAACTAGGGGGGAAAAAAAAGTGTGGCTGGGGTTCTACTTTAACATGCTTACCATTAGAAGTTTTTAAAGAATATACTGTAGCTATACTGATCCTTTTTGAGCACAGTTGAGCTCTTCAAAGTCTGTAAGCACTATTAAGGTCTCATTCACACGAGAAACAGCCGGCACGTACAGCTCCGTGCTGCATGCACGGCCGTATCTTGCAGCTCCCGGGAAGGACAGGTGCTGCGTGTGATAAGTACGCAGCCCCTGCCCTTCTCTATGGGAGAACGTGGCCGTATGCCGCCCTACGGTCACCCGCCCTGCACGTCCGTGCGGGTGTCCGTACTCGTACGCTAACAGGATGGATCCTGTCTGCGTCCGAGCCGGGACACCCGCACCCGTACGGAACTGAACTTTGGGTGAGCGTAGGGCGGCATATGGCCGCGTAGTCCCAGTGAGAAGGACAGGGGCTGCGTACTTATCACACGCAGCACCTGTCCTTCCCGGGAGCTGCCCAATACGGCCGTGCACGGAGCTGTACGTGGCGGCTGTTTCTTGTGTGAATGAGGCCTTAAGGTTGGAATATTGCATTCATATATGGTTCTCTTTTTAAACTCTGCAGATAACACTGACAAATCTTCCCGGCCCATACTGAACATGTCCACTACAAGCGTGTCGTCTCTTGACACAGCCTGCACGGCTTCCACAGACTCTTGTCATATCTCGGCAACCTCCAGTCCCAGTAACACCCCACCACCAGTCCCCAGTAGAAGTGTGCACACTACAGTGTCTCAGAGCCCGGAAGCCTGCACCATAGTCCCCGGATCCCTGAGCTCCCACAGTAAGCGGGCTGCCCCAGGGCCACCGGAGCAGGAAAGTCGCATCGAAGGCCATCAACATGCACGGAGCAAGCACACGGCGCCAGCCCCTCCCAGCATGGAAGCGTTCAACTCTGTCACTCATGACAGCAAATCAAAAGAACCTTTGAAACCCGCCTCCGTGGAGCCTATATGTGCGGCCAGCAATGTGCCAAAGTCCATCGGGGCGGAGTTAATCGAACTGGTTAGAAAGAACACCAACCTTAGCTATGAACTGTCTCGTGTGGCTATTGGAGTGATTGTCGGACACATCCAATCATCGGTACCGTCTACCGGGCCAGTGATGGAACAGATTCTCATCTCTTTGGTAGAAAACAAGGTAAGGGGGTTAATGTGTGCCTGGTATGGTGTGGGTTGCATGGCAAGGAAACATGTTATATTTTCTGTCTTGTTGGCAAATGTTTGCCAGTTCAACAGAAGGAATGAAGAAAAAAGATCAATCACATCAAAGTATCAATCATTTTGCTCAAACGAAGGAGCGCTAGCACTGTGTGACCACATCCTTATGTGAAAACACGGCATTACTAGTATAAGTCAGTATGGCAGAAGACCTTACTTATGTGCACACCGCAGTATATCACAGAATGTCATGTGTTACTTAGTCAGAACAAAGCACCCCTCTACTCGCCATTACAAGCTTGTCTGTCAGGTTGATAGGTATTGGGGGTCATAGGTATTTGTAACTGTGGTAGAGAAGGTTGTGGGTGGTCACGGGGGTACAGACTTATAACCAGTTGTTGGGTTGTGTGCAGCGGCTGTGAATGGTAGATCCTTTTAAAGAGGAACTGAACTCTGGAATAACAAAGAAAAGGCAGGCAAGAGAACAGACTAGTCACCAGTGTTGACTGTGGTCTCTCTGCAGCTGATCTTTCCCCATTGCTGTCTTGCCATACGTTGTTCCGCACCTTTGTATAGAGGTGGCCATCTTGGCAGAGGCTGACCTTTTTGCTTCCTCATGTCGGTGCCTCCAGGAAGAACAATAGAGAGCAATGCAGTAGTAGAATTGCCAAATTTCACAATAGCAATCAGAGGCAGCAGTGACTTAGATGTTCTCACACTGCAGACATACAGCTATGAGGCTATAGACACAGAAAGGCCTAGGCACACTCGCATACCAGGAAATGCAATGCTATTTCAGGAGGAAGTCCAGGCAAAAGGTAGAGTATTGTTAAGTTGCAATTAAAGGAGAACTATGAGGTGAATGCTTTTCACTCACCTCATAGTTCTAGCCGACCAGTGACAATGAGACTGTCACAGGTCGGCTCAGTAGATCGGGAAGTGAGCGAACACATACCGGCGTTCGCTCACCTCTCGATCCTGTCACGGCTCTCTGCCGTGACAGGGGAGGGGCTGGATTCCCCCCTCCCTGCTCCGATCGGACGGGGAGGGGGCAGAGCCAGCTGTCAGTTACGCAGCTGGGCGGATCCCGGGACAATTGTTGGGATCCGCTTCAGCTGCGGCGTCTCAGTATACTGAGCCTAGGGTGACGGGAGGACGCTAGTTTGTGTCCTCCCGTTACTCTAAGGAGAACTATGGGGAAAAGACTTAACCCCATAGTTCTCCTTTTTAATCTTTCTAAATGTTCCTATAGCATAGCAAATCCTAATTTTTCTATATTTACTTTAAAGCTGTTCCACTTTACCCTGGGACTTGTGGATAGCCCCGAGGTGTTTCTCAGTCCCAGGGCTGCTGGATGCATGGGTGCTTGGCAATCGTCAGGTCATTAGGATTGTGGACGGAGTTGTGGGTGGGAGTGCTTGGCAGTCTATTTTAAAGCTGAACTCCAAGCAGCTATAAATGTGCAAATGATTGCAGCTCTGTATTCATTACTGTGTCATTAAATGTATTACTTTTATTTCTTTATTAAATGCAAGCAGTGGTAGCAGTATTATTATACAGGATTTCTATATTGCCAACAGTAAAGGCTCTGGAGAAATCCTGAAGGCCAGCATGAGAGGAAGTGATGAGGGATAGAGAGCAGGGGGTTTTGGGAGGAGCGGTGTGAGGGTTTGGGTGATATTTTGAAATGAGTTTGGTGATGTAGCTGGGGGGGGGGACTTGTGAATGGCTTTGCATGTTGTTAGAGATGCACCGATACCAGTTTTTTGGTATCGAGTACATGTACTGATAAGGGCGCTGGTATGTAGCCGGCTTCCCGGGCAATCAGAAAGCGGAGTGGCACGTAATAATATGCTGCCAGCTTCCTGATTGCCTGGGAAGCTGGCTCAATTTGTGATTGGCTGGGAAGCTGGTTTCCCAGCCAATCAGCATTAAGTCTGCTTCCTGGCCAATCAGGAGTCCGGGAGGCGGGTCATTACTCACCACCCGGCTTCCTGATTGCCCTGGAAGCCGGGTCCATGTTCCCCTACGGCACTGCTGGTCATAGTAAATTTTCCTCTGTATCGGGTAATCCGGTATCGGGGAAGGTATCGGTGCATTTGGGCGAGTATGAGTGCAAGCCCAAATATTCAGCATCGCCACCTGTGCATCCCTACATGTTGTTGGTGTTGTTAGTATTTTAAATTGTATACGTTTTGGTAGTAAAAGCCAGTGGAGGGAAATGTATTTTTGCCTCTTGCAGTACCATAGAAGTTGGACTTGGAACTAACGGAGGTGTGCTGCAATTAAATGTATTGACAAGTAACATGCTGATAGCCTAGGAACAGAGTTTGAGCAGAGGGATGACCGCATCCATCTGCTGCTCTTTTACTGTCCAGACAGCAGGCTGGAAGTGGAAAGAGGACACCACTGTGTTCCTTACCTGTAAGTGGTATCCTATTCACTGTGCTGTATGCCAGGGCTGTGTATCTCCTGAATGGACAGCAATACAAATCCTTTGGTAGGTAAAACCGTTCTCGTATATGTATTTCATCCAGTGGCGTCACAAGGAGGGTGCGGGGGTCCGCACCCGGGTGACACCATTGGAGGGGTGACACCAAAATGACTTAGTCATTTTGGTGTCACCCCCCTCTTGAAAAGTCGGGCGCTCGGTCATGGACCGAACGCCCGACAGTATCAGGAGAGAGGAGGTGACCCGGCGGCATACCTTATCCCGCCGGGTGACTGTCTCCTCCTCTCTCTGCCGGCGTCCATCACAAAGATGGCCGCCGGCAGGTATCGGAATACGGCCGCGCGTGCGCGATGACGTCTCGGCGGGGTGACACTCGGACACCGCTCCGGGTGTCACCCAGCCTCGGGACGCCACCGTTTTCATCTGTGTATTTAGCTGTTTTCCTGGAATTCAATGTTATGCATCTTATAATGGGGAATGTAGGTGTACACCCTGATGCAGAAATG
Source organism: Nanorana parkeri (assembly GCF_000935625.1). Lineage (NCBI taxonomy): Eukaryota > Metazoa > Chordata > Amphibia > Anura > Dicroglossidae > Nanorana > Nanorana parkeri. Next base: position 111,627 of record NW_017308845.1, on the reverse strand, counting down.
CACAACAAATTAGATATAGATCTTTGGCTCTTTAAAAAAAATAAACCGCAACCGCGGGCGGTAAGTGAAATCAATCTGCGGTCTGCTGATAATGTTGCACAGCCCTTGGGCTCAGACCTTCCGTGTCCTCTCTGTCCCACTTACTGTGCTTTTTATGAAATCCTGTGCGGAGGAATTCCAGGAACCTCTCACTTGTGCCTCCGGGCCGGGTCCTTGGCCTTCTCTCTGTGCTTTTCAATTTGCTTTTAGAATAGACAGTAATTGCCATACACTGAGCAGCGCTACAAATTCCATGCTTGCTTGTTCTCCTGGATCAGCAACTAGAAGCTCACGGTTATCTGCGGGAAGGCCAGGACTCTCGTTTAGCGATGGAGGCTGCCACTGCCCAAGGCCTGTAAGCAGCATTCGTTCCAGGACGGAGTCTATTACTGCAGCATAGTGACATGTCTGACCAAACATTAGCACAGCCAGGAATCTCAGATGTGACAGATCAATGCTCTACTGACAGGTTCTCTTTTTTAGAAGAATCCCCCTGCTATGATACCTGATTTTGCTCATGTCCTTTTGGGTGGGCTCCCCATCTTTGTGTGTTTCCGGCTCCTCCTGTCACATTCTCCATCATATAAAATAAAGTGAATTCCAGCAGAGATGGTGGGAACCCCTCATAAGGGCACAGCAGGTGTGTGCATACCTGGGAACTCGCCAACAGAATCCCTGAGGCTGAGTTCACACCTAGGCGTATCGAATATGTGTGTGGGGGGTGGGGTGATTGGCCAGGAAGCCGACTCCATGCTGATTGGCTGGGAAGCAAGCTCCATGCTGTTTGGCCGGCTCCATGCTGTTTGGCCGGGAAGCCGGCTCCATGCTGTTTGGCCAGGAAGCCGGCTCCATGCTGTTTGGCCGGCTCCATGCAGATTGCCAATCGGCATGGAGCTGGCTATTATTTAAACTAGAGGTGCACCGAAATGGAATTTTTAATTAGTGCTCTCGTCCTGACTCCTGCAGCGCTCGGCGGCTGTCACTTTCTTTTCTCCCCGCTGGAACAGCGCCCAGCGGGGAGAAAAGAAACCAGGGATGACCCGATGTATCGGCAGGAAAATGGCACTTTCGGCATTATGCCAAAAGTGCCATTTTCGGCCGATATGTTTCGGCGGCTGATATATCGGTGCATCCCTAATTTAAACCCCTGAAAAAGCGAGGGTTTGGAAACCTCCTGAAACTTGTTGGCTGCCAACCTGAGCTAAGAATAAAACTATTCATTCTTATGGCACCCTCTCATTTTACCCTTCCAGTTTTACCCATAATTCCCTAGAGGCGATTCAGAGTTTTCCTATTCAACTTGCCATACTGCCCATTTGAAACCCATCATCTGGTTGCTATTTCTTCGGAAATCCAACATTGAAATCCATTGCCACTGCTGACCTCATTTTGTCCATTCAAATTTCTGAAGCAGGTTAAAATCAATTGGTGGCTGTGAGCAACAACTTCATTCCTGCATTCTTTTTTTACATGAGCCTTTATGTGTGTGAGAAGCAGCAAGGAGCCTGCAGTGGGCATGTGTGGGAATAACTCTCCTACGCCTCAGCAGGGGTTCACAGGCCACCAGAATTCCAACAAAAGGTAGTGTGGGGTGGATTGGTGCACTACAGCAATGCCAGCTTGCGGTCATAGACTGACTACACTGATTCTGCAGTCAATGAGCGTTGTCACTAGGGATGCACCGATACTAGTATTGGTGCCGATACTGAGTATTTGGCGGGCACTCGTACTTGCCCAAATGCTCCCGATGCTGGAATGTCCGGTATCGGGAAGCCTGGCGGCGACTCATTACACGCTGCCTGGCTTCCTGATTGGCCGGGAAGCCGGCTCCATGCTCCCTCCCCACTTTGTGACGAGGAAGCATGGAGACTGCTTCCCGGGTAATCAGGAAGCCGGGTGGCGAGTCATTACCCGCCACTTGCTTCCTTAATGGGACTTCTGGTATCGGTGCATCCCTAGTTGTCACCCTAGGACAGGAAGCGTGTTAAGCTGCCCATACACCTTGCGATCATCGGACAACACTTTTCGTCCGATGATCGAACCGTCGTACGATTTTGGTACGGCGGCCCCATCCTGCGCCGATTATCGCAAGGTTGGATCAGCGGTAATTAGAAGAAAGCACCTGGACGAGTTGCGGTAATCACCCCCACATATTTTCGGCTGCACATGTGCAGTGTAGATCATACAAATTTTGACGTACGGAAACGCCACCAACCAGTCGATCGTACGAATTTCGCAAGAAGTTTTCTAACCTGCTGGATAGTCAAAAGTCGATCGATTGTACAGTATTTGCGGTTGTACACTGCCCATCAACCGTACGAATATCGGACGAAAACGCAGCCGCATGCGAAAATCGGGCCGCTATTCCTAAGGTGTATGGCAGGAGTAGCCAAACTCCGACCCTCCAGCTGTGGTGAAACTACAAATCCCATGATGCATCTCTCTCCGGGAGTCTTGGCTGTGAGAATCTTGCAATGCCTCTTGGGATTTGTAGTTCCTCCACAGCTGGAGGGCCGGAGTTTGGCTACCACTGGTGTATGGGCACCTTAACTGGCAGGATCACCCGGTGAAAATAAAGAGTGCAAAACTGAACACAGAAAACGAATGCAGCCGTCACATCTGAGGCCTGGAAAGCTGCAAAACATCACATTCTTGTTCTTGGGTTTAGATTCGCTTTTATTGCAATCTGAGCTTTGTGTCCTGCAGCGGGAGCTCAGCGTACAGATTCATTAATTGGGGAATATTCGTGTCCTTGAAAGCCGAGGTGATTTTACAGACCTTTAGAAGATCCAGTACAGTTTAGGAATAATTAAACCTCTAAGTTGCTGTCGGTTATTATCATGCAGTTTATAAGGCTTTCTTCTGTAAAAGGTTTTGTCATTTGTTTTGTTGTTGTTGTTCTTTTGGTTAATTTGTGGGGGGGTTTTTTCTTCTTCCCTTCCTCCTCCAAAGAGAAATGTCTGTTTTATGTTCTAATTTACAGAGACAAACTCCCTAATTGGAATCGGATGTTTGCTCTCTGAGCAGTCTCTGGATCGTGTTTTGTGCTTTGCGGTTCAGAGAAGTCTGGCTCTTGCGTGTTTCTGTTATAAGACATTATGCGGCTTGTTCATCATCACGGCTTGTTCACACTAA
>NW_017308845.1:104851-108322 GCF_000935625.1 Nanorana parkeri | reverse complement strand
AAAAAAAAAAAAAAAATGCTCGTAAAAGCAAAGTCCACCTCTGTGACCATGTTTCTTGTTACAACTATATTTAGGGTGCAACATGAAACATGGTCACTTTTCCAAGCCCCCCTTCCTCAAACCCCCCCAATTTTCCTAAATCGCAGGGATCTTCTCCCTGCTGTCTTCTATTTTCAGCTGAATACTGCGTGGCTGTACATGGTTCCGTCCGCAAAGTCACGTCATCAAGTTGCAGGGGACTGAATAGGGAGATTACAATTTCAATCTGCCACCGCAGCCGAAGGACTGGTAGATCTCAATGGAGCACAAGTACGGTCAACGCATTTTTTGTCCTTTTTTGTTTACTTCCTCCAGTCCAATGAAAAATGGTCTGCACCTCATTATGGACTTGGGGCTGGAGAAAGTGTCTGCAGGAGCCTCTGCATTGCACCCGCGATCCACTGATCATGGTTTGTTGCAGTGGCTTCATGCAAACATATAATAAATGCACTTTTATTATTATTGTGTATCGATTTCTTACATTTTTGCAAAAGGTGGACTATTCCTTTAAGTCTTTGGCGCTGGTGCTCTTCTGTCGCATGCTCCAGGACGTAGACGGGCTTTTATTGTCCTCTCTTACAATGCAGAACCAGCAGTCCTGCATGTATGGACATCAGTATGCATGTGTAATGTGATAAGTATTACACTGTATCCCTCTACCAGCATTTATTCCTTGCAGTGCGGGGAGACCCCACTGCCGGGGTAATTGTTTTTTTTTTTTTTGTGCTGGAGTGGAGGTTTTAAGGGCAATTTTCCCTTAGGTCTTCCCTGCTGCCAGGGAACTCAGCGGAGGGATCACTACCGTGGTCCAGCCATGACAGGAGGGGAGCCCAGGTAACTCTAGAGCTCCCCTCTAATCCCCCCCCTACCATTATTGCATTGGGGTGCTGCACTTTATATTTGTCGCCCTGAAAATGTTTGGTGACTTGCTTTCCTAAATCTACAGCTAAGGATCATTCCTGATGATATTAATTGTAAATTAGGGCAGTGCATGTGCGATTTATAGATATAAAAATCTCTAATCTACATAATTCCAATTTGACTTTCACAAGTTCTTAAGCGACATACGAGTAATTGATGTGAATTTTTTTTTCTCTCCCTCTGTGTGTGTTTATGTCTGCTGTGAGATTAGCAGGGAAACGTCTCATTCCTGGGGCCTAATTGGTACACTGTGTGCTATCAGCCTACATAGCATCTGCCTGTGTTACCCGGCTAGTGTTAACACTATGCAATGATAATCCTAGCGTTAGGTTTTAGGGAACATCTAGAAGTGCATAAGCAGTACCCTAAAAAATATCTGCAGTGTGAGATCATCTAAAGCACTGCTGACTGCTAGTCTCACCAGATTTGGAGTGAGGTTTACTCAAAATGTCACTACTGCTCTGTTCACTGTTCTTGCTGGAGAGGAAGCTGTACCTGATGACCTGCAGTGCAAGGATCTCCCTGCCTCACCTCCCCTGCTGCTCACTGTTCTCCTTGCTGGAGAGGAAGCTGTACTTGATGACCTGCAGTGCAAGGATCTCCCTGCCTCACCTTTCTCCTTGCTCACTGTTCTCCTTGCTCACTGTTCTCCTTGCTCACTGTTCTCCTTGCTCACTGTTCTCCTTGCTCACTGTTCTCCTTGCTCACTGTTCTCCTTGCTCACTGTTCTCCTTGCTCACTGTTCTCCTTGCTCACTGTTCTCCTTGCTCACTGTTCTCCTTGCTGGAGAGGAAGCTGTACCTGAGGACCTGCAGTGCAAAGATCTTCTTGCTTCTACTGAATCCATTCTGTGAATCTGTGCTTCCTTCCCCTTTTCTGCTGCTTTCTAATAATTCCCCCGGCAGTGATTAGGTCACAAGCCATTAGGATTGCAGTTCTGACATGAGGAAGCAAAGCCCTGCTTCCACCAAGATGGTCACCTCCATACAGAGACACAGTGCAGACCAAGGCACAGTAAGTCATCTATGGGAAAAAGATTGGTATCCGGTAATACCGGTGACTAGTCCTTCGCCCTCTGCCTACCTGTCTTACAGCTTCCCCAATACAGTTTCTCTCTGAGGGCCCTGTCACACCATCTGGAGTGCGTTCGGCCTCTGGAACGCAACCTGGCCGGCTCACTTTGTTTTGGGGAGGGGGCGTGGCGGTGCATTGAGCTCAATGGCACCCACCAGTGCGATCGCCGGCACCGGAACGCGTGGCATATTAGTGCCTGCGTTCCGGTCCAGTGCAATCTGCAAACACTATTTTTTGCAGATCGCACTGGACCGGAACGTAGGCACTAATGCTGGCGATCGCACCGTGGGCAGGGGGAGTGGCTGCGGTGCCATTAGTTCAATGCACCGTCAACCCCCCTCCTGTCCCCCAAAAAAGGGAGCCGGCCGGCTGTGTTCCAGAGGCCGAAGGCACTCTTGATGGTGTGATTGGGCCCTGAAAGAGAAACATGATTGGTCTTTTTAAAACCACCATCTTTACTTATACTCCTCCCTATCGCAGCCATAAGTACTCTGTGTAAGCTCTGTTGTCCAAACCCAAGCCAACACCTTGTCCACCATGTGTCAAGCACCTCGCCCACATCTAGGCTTCTGATGACCATAAGGACATTGATGCTGGAGTCAGATTGTTGGCACTAAGCTACAGTGTGCCAATATTGGCTCCACATTTTTACTCCTGAACATGTAAGTGATTTGCTCACCGATTGCTCTCTAAATACTGTTTCTGCCTGCAACCTGTCTGTCTCCGCTGCGTAAATGACAGGTGCTCTTTAGGCCCGCAGATGTGCCATAGCTGGACCTTTCAGCGCTCCCCTCGTACAGCTAACGCGTCTTGTTTTACACACAGATACTTCCCCGTCTTTTGTAATCTATCATCGAGTGACTGCTAATTACTGTTATTATTTAATTGCTCTGCAGGATACTCTTGTCACGTTAATTACATTGAAATGTTCGTATAGATTACACGCGCTGACGAGGGTTTTTAAAAAAAAAATTTTCTGTCTGATGACATTTGTGGGATATTAAAGGAAACGTCCTCTGAGGCATTACTAGCCTCTGCCTCTAAAATATGCTAGTTTCCTGGCTGTCATGCCAATCCCCTGTCTTCATTACTTTCTGTGCTGCTGACTAGGAACAAGCATTCATTACATGTTTTATTTTAAAGCACAATTGAACTTTGTCTAGAAAACTGAACACAATAAAACAAAAGGTGTTCACAGTCTTACAGTTCTTTTTTTTAAGTGGTAGAAAAGCCTGCCCCCTGTTGGCATGCTGTGAAGAAGAACCCTTGGTCTCTGTGGAAGCAGCAGCATCTCTGCAGAGGACCAACGTGCCCCCTAGAGCTCTCCAGCCAGCAGAGAGCATGTGCTTTACTGATTGCAGAGCTTTAGGTCTGATTTAACAAGAGGGCATGTCATACCTCTGCAGAGAGACCACTGCTTTCATACAAATGGAGAGC
>NW_017308845.1:99799-104836 GCF_000935625.1 Nanorana parkeri | reverse complement strand
GAGACAACTTATTTCACACAATCGGTAAAGCTCAGGGTCTATGCTGATTAGGGAGCTCTATATGAGTAGGGGGTGCCTCTGAACTCTGCAGAAGGATCACTATTTTCCCACAATGAGTAAAGCCCATGCTCCGTGCTGATTAGAGAGCTCTAGCTCGAACTCAGCGGCGGGCACATCGGACCTCTACAGAGAGACCACGGAGAATTCATTTGTGCTATGCAATTACCACTGTCAGTGGTGGGGGCAGCACAGACACAGCATAGCAGCCACTGATCTTAAAATCTCAGCACCAGTCAATAAGCCCCACACATAATGCTCGTAAAGTCTAGGCAGCTATAGTAGGGAGGAATATCTACCATACTGCACGGTCCCCCCAGTTCTGGTACTGACAACTGGAAGCCTCTCCTTCTCCGGTCATGTTTCCTATGTCATCGCATACAATGCAATACCGGGTCCTGTACTGCAATGTTGTGGACTCATCCATATTTTGGGACGGAGGAGAAGAGGACTGAAGTGTCAGCTGCCATGGACTGCGCATTTAAGGTAAGTAGTACATCCTCCTAGTATTGTATCCTCAATATATTTGGGGGGGGTCTTCCGCAGCACTTTTTCTTGGTCACGAGTAGGAACCTGACGCTAATTATATTTTATCTTCTATGGGAGCTCTACATCTTGCAGCAATTGTCTTGGAGAGGCATTGGTGTCCAATAAATACATTTCCTGTTCCTGTATATTTGATAAAAGCGGAGTAATTGGTAATCGTACACTCCCTGTATGCACCAACCTTCCTGGGAGCCCCAGCTCTGCGTCCCTGCCTGCACCAGCCACACATGTATGTAATTATAACCCGCCCAGCAGGAGAATATTCACTAATAAACGAGGCCGTATTTTCAAATGAGCTCTCCGGAGAATTACATCCAATAAATTAAATTAAACTTCTTTTCTGTAATGCAACCGCCTGCTTCCCAATACAGATCTCCTGGGAGGGTTCAGCACTGAGATATAGATATCTCGCTCTTGTTCTAACGTCCATAATTATTATGTTGTTGTTTTCCCTTTTTTTTTTTTTTATGTATCCGCGCTTCTACTTAAATTGTTAGTCTTATTCTTTTCCACTGGAGCGCTCGACAGCTCAGCTTCCATGCGTCCATAATATGCCTCATGTCAGCCAGTGCGATGCACGATAGCTTTGCATTGATTTGATACATATACAGTACATGTGATATATAGTTAGGGATGGTTATACCTTAAGGATAGACTTAAATTAACACTTAAGACAGTGGTAGGCAATCCTGACTCTCCAGCTGTGCTTTAATTATAAATCCCAACATGTCTCTGCCTCTAGGAGTCATGCCTATGGCTGTCAGAATCTTGCAATGCCTCATGGGATTTTGTTTCACCACAGCTGGAGAGCCGAGGTTGCCTACCCCTGATCTAGTGCTTTCCTCCCCAGCCTGACCGTGACCCGCCCCTTTCATTCATTGGATTCCAATCATGAAGGCTCAGTGTCACATGTGGGAGATACCTAGTGTGCTCTGCATGCAAATACAGCCTGCCTAAGAATCCCCAATTCCCCAGACTGACATCCACTCCTCAATACATTCAGATATTTGCATAACTCCTCCCAAAAGCCAGCCCACTGCTTGCATCAGGACTGAGCACTATTGACAGGAGTACGGAGGCAGGTGCTGTGATGTTTTCAGAAAGCTATGTGCAGCACCCTGCCGGCCCCTCCTACCAGAAGTCCAATGAGCTTGTAACTTTTTGCGCATTGCGCATGTCCTGCACTGAAATCTCTAACGTTGTTATCAGCCCTTTGCAGTTCACCTCCGTGAACTACATAACACCTACCCCCTACGTTATGAGAGGAGGGAGATATTCTGTGTATGTATGTGTGTGTGTGTTTATATATATATATATATATGAGAGAGAGATTACGATTTCAGGTTTCAACACCCCATCATAAACGCGGTGTGGGTACCCCTTTATGTCACGGTCATTTGGCTCTGACAGTCACTTATATTTACATAATGACTTTTCTTCTCGTGTAGAAAGCAGATCGGGTGGCGGGGTTCTTCTTTCTGCAGGCTCTGGAAGGCTGCACTGGCGGGATGCAGATGATGTTCCGCTCAGCCTCTGTTTGTGTGGCAGCCATACAGCTGTTTTCTCTCTTTAATGGAGCTGGATCGCTTCCTGGTAGGAGCGCAGCTGCTGTATGGGCAGAACGTTTCAGCGAGCAGGTTTTAAAAATGCGTTTGATTATACCAGAACCCCAAAGCCTTCCAGAGTGATGCACCCCGGAATGCTTTCCAGGTTTTTTTTTTTGCAAGGACGTACTGGGCGCTGTTAGGAAACTGCCTTCTTTTATTGCAATATGAAAAGCTTTCTTGTGGCGTTCTCAGATGCACATTATTAGTAACAAGCTATTCTCAGAAGGACCTGTAGCACTCACCCCCGAAGGAGCCGCTGGATGCCCGAATCATCTCTAGTCCACCCATTAGCATTAACCGCCCTTCTTCTAGTGCCCACAATAGCTGATGTCCACTCCAGTAGTATAATGCAGGATAACTTTTATTGGACATCTTCACTGGGGAGAGAGGGTATTGGGCTTCTAAGCTTTCAGGGGGTAATAGACTCCAGAGTCACCAGACCTGGTTGGCATCTCAGTGTAGATCCACTTGGAAGGCAGCGGATAGCAACTGAAGTAGCAGATGGGCAAGGATGAATATAGATCATATAGATCCTCAACAGGAAAGACATGGACCACACTCCTGAAGTCCTCTTAGTTCCAGGATACTTCATGAGACGTCCTTTGGTCCTGGGTCTCTTCCTCTGGCAGCAACATGTACTGTTTTTTACTGGCCTTTTTTTGTCTCTCTCTCTCTCTCTCTCTGATACCCTTTTTATATAATTTTTGTTTTACCAGTCCCATGAAATGAACGGCTGTCGGCTTTTGACCTTGTATTCCAGACATGGCCGGTAGTATTTTTGTTTCCCTTTTTTTTTTTTTCTTTTTATATTTCAATTATTCAAATACATTTCATTCATAAAGGAATGTGCCGCCGGTGACGGATTTTCTGGAGGTTTCGGTGAATTGGCGGGCGAGCATATGTTTTATTTTCCGAGATCCAGCAGCCGAAAATTCTAATTATGGATTTTATTGTCACATTTCTCACGAAGTTCCTCGCGTCCGCGACTACCTTTTAATTAGACCGCGGAAGCTTGAAATGAGATCGGTGTTATTATTCTGCTCTTTGTTCTTTCCCGCCCCGGTTAAAATGAAAAGTCGCTAATAGCGCGGCGATCATGAGTGAAATTACGGCTTGAAATATGGCGCGGTGCCGCCATCATTCCATTAAAATTGCACACTCTGTCAAATGCCGGCGGCTTGAAACATCATTTCTCTCAATCTGGGGGCATTATTTAAAGCGGGCCTGAACTCTAAATGAAAGTCACTTTTTCTTTTTTTTGGCTGAAAGTTCAAACTGCGTGATGTAAGCAAATGATGGGGAGAAGGACGGGCTGTTGCCGTAGTAACTACTGTCTGGTCTCCCTCTGTCAGCTGGTCATGCGACCAGTGTTGGGCTAGACAACAGTCCCACGGGTCACATGACTGGCTGCCAGCTTTTCCTTCCATCATCAACATTGACTTTGTTTTACGTGCTCTAAGTTTTGACCGCACAGACGAAGCGACAGGTTCACTTAAAAGAAGAACTCCGGGGAAAAGGATTAAGCCTTGCAGTGGGGCTACCCCCGCACTGCAAGGGTTAACTGCTCATTTGTGTCTAGAGGAAAATAAAGTTATACTCACCTGATCCTTGAAGCCAGTTTGCTTTCTTGACTGGTCCCTGGAACCTCGCTCCCCCTCTGCTGCAGCGGTCTAAGGTCCCGTAAATCATGACATTATATACACAAAGTGGAGGCAGAGGGACAAACCATCGCTGCAGCAGAGGAGTAGACAAGCTGGAGGGAGCGCTGTCACTACTGGCCGCAGGTCAGTATAAATTTGTCATTTTCAGCCCTAAACCAAAATGAACAGTTAACCCTTGCAGTGCGGAGGGGGGGATTAATGGAGGTGGTTCAGACAGGAAATGAAGATAGCTGCTGCAGCTTCAAAGGGTTGTATTGTGGAGACGCACGTTTGTGGGAAATGAAAAGTATGGCTCGAGTTCAATGAGCGCTTTCGAAGGATAGAAGGTGAAACATGTACATCTGCACAATATATCCAAAAAAATCAGATTCTTACAAAATCCCAGTCATCACTGCTTCTCATTCAGATCTCTTTTGCTTTAGTACTGTTGCAGTTTTCCTGCCAAGCATTAGTAGCTCATTGGCTGATTTCCATCGTTTGCTGAAATTGCTTTTTGAAACTGTACGTGAAGATGATCCAAGGGCTGTGAATTGTAGAGTCTGGTGCCCCAATCTTCTTCTTCATGGCGCCATCCTATTGACTCTGAGCCGAGAGTAGCAGCCCGTGGAGTGTAATAGCATGCCCCCCCCCTCTTTCCTTCCCTCATGTCAATCGCAGTTCTCTTATGATTCAGTCAGAAGCCGGGAGCTCAGGCAAGCTAACAATGGAAATAAATGTGCCAGAATTGACCTGTCAATACCGAGCAGGCCGGGCCGGGAGATTAGTCTTTTGCTCTACAGTTCTATTAATGTGAAAGTAAAAGCTTCATTTATAAAAGAACTCCGGCAAATAAAAACCATACCCTCGCAGTGGTGCTACCTCTGCACTCCAAGGGTTAAGTGCTCGTGGTCTAGGGGAGGGAATAAAGAAGACTTACCTGACCCTGGATTTCTGCTAGACCTGTCCCTGCAGCCTCTTCTTCCCCTGGATGCCGGCGGCATAAGGACTGCTGACCTCATCATGTCTAATGCAGATCCATTGACCAGCATTTGCCGTGAGGGCATCGAGGGACATTCTACAGCTGGGGCGGAGGGTAGTGAGGTGAGTGCTGACTGCTGTGGGAGCCGGGATCAGGTGAGCAAAAGAGCTTTAGTTGAGTACCCTAGACAAAATGAGAAATCAACCCT
>NW_017308845.1:86482-99733 GCF_000935625.1 Nanorana parkeri | reverse complement strand
TGGTGGTGGCCTAATGCCATAACGTGCAACTTGTGTTTCATGGCACACTTACTGCACACTGTGCCCTCCTTCAGCACTCACTGGCCCAGCCTCCAGTCTCTGCTTTGTCCCATGCCAACCACATCTTCCCCATTACTTCTTCCCATAATGCTCCTCTTCAGCCACTGGATTGCCACCGACTATGTGACCCATGCGTATCCCCGGCACCTGCCTCTTCTCTGCGGGAAAATAACTAGGAGCATGGGACAAAGTATTTTGTTTGGCATGTCTCTTTTGTCAGAAAATTCTATTTCCTAGCAATTATCTAAAGCAGGACTTTAGTTTTGTTTTAAGAATAATGGTTCTGCTGAGAAAAGCTTTATATATAAATCCAAGCGGCGTGTTAAATGTTTATTGTGAATCTTAACTCAGGCAAGGTGACGGCCCCTGACATCCCAGATAAATGTGTTTTAGGGGAAAGAAGCGGGCCTGTGAACCTAGAGCCAAAATCAGGATGCCGGCCCAGTACAAAGACCATTGGGGCTTTACAACACACAGCCTTGGTTTTCAACAATTACAATATTGACATTCTGTAATTATTAAATTCTTATTACTCGGTATGTGTGTAATGTAAGTGTGTATGTATGTATGGGTGTATGTGTGTATGTATCTATGTATGGGTTTATGTATCTATGTGTTTTTCGTTTTTAAACTTTTTCTTTCGGCACTAACCTAAATCCTTTTTCTGGTTGTCAGGATTGCCGCTCTGGGTTACCATCTGGGCAGATCTGCCATGACGAGCAGCGTTTGGAGGTCATCTTTACAGACCTGGCCCGGCACAAAGATGATTCCCAGCAGCGGAGCTGGGCCCTGTACGAAGATGAGAATGTCATCCTTTGTTATTTGGAGGAGCTCCTGGTTATTCTGGTGGGTACTTGACAATTTCATGTCCCTATGATGGTGCAAATGATCATCTCAGGTCCAGCTGTGGTTTGGTTGCTCGCCATTACTTATGCATCTGAGAAAGGTGTGGGTGATTCATGTTATCACTGCACCACATGAGAATGCCTCTACCGTTCTCTAAAGTCAAGCTGAAGTTTAGGAAAAAGCTTTTGTTGGCCATACAGCACCAGTGGAATAATGTAATGGTGTGTATCCAATGTTCTATTGGCTTCCATTTAGTCTAATAATACTCCCCTCATTAATGTCGGCTACTCCTCACAGTGCTGACCTTCCGGCGCTCCTTCCTGTTCTCCTGTCCATTCACAAACCTCCTTGTATTATTTTTCCCTGAATGCCAGGCATTCTGTGAATGGGGGAGGGTAGTCCTGTCATTCATCTGCCCATGGATGACATTTATTGATGAGCATCAGGGTGTTCGTACCAGATTAACGTTTAGACTTTTCACAGTCCTTGGGATTTAGTAAGTATTGTAAAACCTCTGACCCCTTCCTCTGTGAGCTTCCCAGAGATTCTCTTCAATGTAATGTTGTACAAAATTTATAGTATATCGAGGGTAGAGTTAAATCATCCACATGGCAGCCTGTGCAGGAGCTTAGGGCCTGGTAGATAGATGTCCAGGGGCCTAGCTACAACCTCCACGCTCTTGCAGTATACCAGGAGGATAGCATGATTGGTCAAAGCTGTGAACCTGCCTGTCATTGCACAAGGGAAGATGTACTTGTAGGCAGTTGGTGTCTAATGGGGACACTCCAATACAGACAATGCAAATGGGACAACTCTGTGCCTACTGCTATCCTTTGCAAAGGGGAAGGGGCCTAGCTGCTACCACATTCTGCCATAATCTGTCTCTGCAGTAAATGATCTGCTCATCGCTCATCTCCTTTCAGACAGATGCAGACCCCGAAGTGTGCAACAAGATGTGCAAGAGGAACCAATCTGAGGCCGTCCTGTCTCTGGTGGCCTATTATCAGATGGTAAGTAGTGCCTCTCATGATTCCTGGCACCGGGTAAAGCAAGTTTACCGGAGTGTAGAGAGCAGAAGAAAACATCTGGCAGCCCGCAAACAAAGCCGTATTTCCTGGCAGCATTTAGTTAGGTTTTATTTCTGTGATTAAAGCTGAACTTTTGGCTGATTATAAAAGACACAAATTAGGCTCGCTCTGTATTCATTAATATAGGAGTAATGTTATTTGTTTTAATGCAAGCAGTGTAAGTAGCGAAGTGTGACCGGTATTGGCTCCTCCCACTCACTGTACAGCAGGTCTGGAGGGTGAGAGGAAGAAGCAGGTCAAATATCCAATCAGTTTATGTCCTGAAGAGGCATGCTGATAGGAGATGAGAGGAGAGGGCTATGACATGCTATGTGGGAGGAGATGTACTAGGGACCTGACTCTTCTTGGAGTAGTCAGATGTTCAAGCAAGCTCAAAGGCACTTTGCAAGTGAATAAACATTATTTAAGGAAAGGAAATATGCTGCAAGTAAGCATTGGAAATACTTGAAATCTTCCAGTGGGGAAACCTGTTCCAGAGACAGCTGTCTAAGAGGGAGATAACCTTTTCCTTTTAAAGGGATCTCCCCTTACGTCCAGATGTGTCTCTTGGACAGGAAGTGAAGTAAAATCTTCTTGGGAAATCTCAAAACTTTTTGGTTTAGCATACACTTCAATTCCAGGAGCATTCCAGTAGTTTGACTGTGTCTTTTTGACCCCATTCACCTATTACTGGCTACTATGAGGGACCTGCACCCACATGTGTGCAGACCACAGTGGCTGCTGCCCTAGCTCACCCTAGTCCACAGTAGCTTTCTGCATGCAGAATATGCCGGAATATGAACAGCTTCTGTTGCCAATCCAGACACTCCCCTTTCCTGTATGGTTCCTAGTGCGGTGTATGTATTTGTGGCTATGACTTTAATGGTTGTCTATAGTGCATGTGTGGTTTTAACATCTGTGCTCTTGGTGTCTCTCTTCTGAATGGTAGGAGCACAGGGTTTCTCTGCGTCTGCTGCTGCTGAAGTGTTTCGGGGCCATGTGCAATCTGGACGCTTCCATCATTTCATCATTGGTTAACTCCGTTCTTCCTATGGAGCTGGCTCGTGACATGCAGACGCATACCCAAGGTAGACACTTTGCTTCACCTATAGTTGGAAAACATCACTTCATAAGTTCTTACTGTTCAAAAGGGATGTACAGTGGTGTTATGTATTCTTTGTTTCTCTATAAGTGATGTTCTGGACTTAAAAACTAATTTTATATTTTATTAGTCAAGTAAATATGAAATATTGTGTATGAATATTATGTATTCTTAAAGTCAGCCAGCAGGTTGAGCTTTTAGGTTCAGTTTTTCCTTTAATCCTGTTGTTAAAAAAAAACATGTTTACAGAGGTCAGTAGCTCAAACTGAAATTTATACACAAATGTAACTCTCGGGGCAGTGACGGGTGCCATCCGAGGTTTCAGTCAGAGGCAGAGTGTCTAAAAGGAAGCAGCTTTGCTGTGCCGTGTCTTTAGATAACCCATAGCGTTATTCCTTTTGTGCTTGTTAATTGTTAAACAAAGATTGTGTTTTTAAAGTGGATTTGAACTCAAAAAGTGAAATTTTGCTATCTTATAGGGAGCATCTAGAAATGTTAATTGTGCTTACTAGAATTCCTCTTGGGGAAAAAAAAGCAGTGTGCCTTTTTGTGCCCAGGCACACCTTTGCTTTGAAGCTCATAGTTGTATATCTGCAGTGTGAGTTAATCTAAGACACTACTTCCTCCGACTGCTATTTTCTCCAGGGTTGGTAGTCAATTTGGTAATGTCACTTCTGTACTGTTCACTGTTCTCCTTGCTCGAGAGAAAGCCACACCTGAGGACCTACAGTAGAAGAATCTCCCTGCTTCTAAATCATCCATTCTGTAATTCTGTGCTCTCTTCTTCTCTACTGCTGCTTCCCTCACCAGTCATCAGTTCACCAGTCATTAGGGGTGCAGCTCTGACATGAGAAAGCAAAGCCCTCCCTTTACCGAGATGGCCACCTCCACAGACAGACACAGTGCAGAACAAGCTATAGAAGGTCAGCAATGAGGAGAAGATCAGCTGCAAGGTGACCACAGACCATACTGGAGATATGCTGAACCTAGTAATTATCCAATGGAAGGCCTCTATCTATTTTCTTCGCTAAATCCAGCTCAGTGATTTCTTTTTCAGTAGGTTAAGCACTGAAAGGACTTCAAAAAGAAGATAAGGGAAAACCAAATGTTGGCTTTATTATGTTGAACTTCCGGTGAGGCACAGCCAACCTTTCTCAGGGACCAAATATATAGCCAAAGGTAGGGTGGGCATTGAAAGGACTTCCGAGGGAAGATGAGGTAAACCAAATGTTTGATTTAGTATACTGATGTTTCGGTGAGTCACAGTCAACTAGAGCTTTCAAAAAGTTGGGCTGTGACTAGCCAAAATGTCAGCATAGTAAAGGAAACATTTGGTTTTCCTCGTTTTCCTTTGGAAGTCCTTTTGGGTGCCTACACTACCTTTTTGGCTATATATCTTGAGGAAGGTTGGCTGTGTCACCGAAACTTCAGCACAATAAAGGAAACATTTGGTTTTCCTTCATCTTCTTTTTGAAGTCCTTTTGGGTGCCTAACCTACCTTTGGCTATATACAGACTAGAACACGGGAAGATAATACAATACTGAATCATTAAGGGTTGTTGTCTACAGTGTAGAGATGACTTCAAATGCACAAGAGGAGTCTTTGGGATCTTGGCATCTTTAGTCATAGCTCAGAGAGAGGTTGTCAGGAGGGCCCCCCATCACATTTTCACTATGGGGCCCCATGATCTGTAGTCAATGCCCTGGCTCCTAATCTATCTATCTAACCTTCACCTTTATACACCGAGCTTGATTGCTGAGCCCTAACAATGTGAATTTCTTCCTTCTGCTTTCTGGGGGTCTTATCAGAAGGTTTCATAGTGTCTCCTGATCTCTCTCTATCCACCCCATGAATCCAGAAGAACAGAAATAGAAGGCAGAAAGCTTTGCGGTATCACAATGAAACTCTCTAACGAATTGTGACGCGGTAGTGAACTCGCCGGCGTGCAGTGGAAAAATATCTCTTTGTTTTAGTAGAGCGAGAATATCTGCTCGGGATTTTATTTTTGTAAGTCGAAGAGAAAAATATCATAAGAGAAATCCAGCTGTGGGAAGAACTCCAGCTGTGGGAGAGATGTATGGCGATTGAAGTCGCTTTAAACGCGGGCCCCCTTTCTTTGTTCGATGGTGTGGACATTTTGAATAGGGTCGGTTGCCATGGCAATTATAGGGTAGCAAACGTGGTCATATGACCAGGTGTTCTGCTTTTTTTTTCTTTTCGTGATTGTTTTGCTGTTACCTTTCAGGGGGAATTTTACTGATTGATGGATTGGGGAACGGTGCTACTGCAGGAAAAGCATTTCTGTTTTTTTTCACTTAAATTCAGGGAGGCCGTTTGTAGAAATTGTGTATTTCTAGAAAGCAATATATCTGTCCTATTATACGTATATAGCGAGAGAGGGAGACAGAGGTGTGTGATTGATGGATTAATGTACATTGGAGGTAAGGACAACAGTATGTCCCGGTCTTAAAGCTGAACTACGGGATAAGGAAATATTGGCCCCATACAAGAGTTATGCGTATTCTTCTTTGAATCTTGGTGAGCTTTGTGTATTTCTTCCAGATCTGTGCAGTAATCCAGTGTGAGACTTCCTGTAATAAAGACCAGTGACTGGTCTTGTCTCCGCCCCCTCCAGTAATAAAAACCGCTCACTGCTGCTGTCTCTCCTTGTGCAGGGTGACTGGTCTTGTCTCCGCCCCCTCCTGTAGTAAAGACTGTTCACTTCTCTCTCTCCCTGTGCAGGGTGACTGGTCTTCTCTCCTCCCCTTCCTGTAATAAAGACCACTCACTGCTACCCTCTTTCCTTTTGCAGGGTGACTGGTCTTGTCTCTACACCTTTCTGTAATTTCCTGTAGTGGGTGGGCCCTGCTGGGTCCCTCCCATAGCTCTGCTCTCTACACAGGCTATGTACAGCACAAGGTAATATCTGGGTTTGGATTTGGTGCACACACATTTTGAATTATAGTTTTTGTGGCTATTACTTTCAATGATGCAAAGTTACAATAGTGCAGCCTGATAACTGTGAGAGAGGAGACGGAGGAAATGCTTCCTCCTGCCTCCAGCACACTGATGACATCATCTCAGACCAGGTCACGCTACAATAGCTCAGGGATGGCTTTTTCATGTTAAATGGTGGAGTTTGTGTTTTCACAGTTTTTTTTATAGGTGACATTTTAGAAATATATTGATGTTTTTTTTCCGACTTTATAGAGGGGGTGACACCAAAATGACAGTCATTTTGGTGTCACCCCTGCAATGGCACCCCCCTTGTGACCCCACTGATGCAGACTGCAGCAATTCAGCTTCATATACGAGATGGCCGTTGCATTCACAACGATTTTTCACAGGCAGAATTCATCCTGAATTTCTCCAGAGAGCCTGCAGTGTGGGTTGGACGGCTTACCTGGTTTCTAGGTGGCTTATTTCTCTCTCATTTTATTTTATGTTTCGGGCTTTTGTCACATTTTATGCGCGCTTTGATCTCGCGCAGTCTGACTTTATGTATTTATTATGCGCACTAAATGGATGTCACTTTGAGTTAAAAGCCTGCGAGTCAAAGTGTGGCGGCCGTGGAGCCGAGGCAGGCAAGGCGCTTCGGTACTCTGTGTTCCCGCAACGAGACGTTCCAGAACATGCTCGCTGTATAAATAAGTGATTGCAAAGCCACAGTGCGGGGTGTGGAGAAGCCGACCATTGTCTCATCTTAAAGGGCACTCGCCACTGAGGCTTAGGGGGCTTTAGTCTGAGAGTTACGAGAGTTGAGCGATATGAGGAGCGTTCCTTAAACAAGGACTACATTAAGCACTGACTGCATCTGAAGTGACTGCATCTGAAGTGACTGCATCATGTAACCGCAGACCATGAAGAAAACACAATGTTTTGCTTTACAGGAAAAAAAAATACAGTTACTTATATAACCATAATACATATGTGACAGCCTAGCCTCTAACCTGTCCCTAAAACTTAGCAACAGTTTAGAAATCAGGATGAGGCTAAGTGCCAGGGACAGGTTAGGGGTCGGGTTAGGCTAAGTGCTAGGGACAGGCTCAAGGTCAGGATAGGGCTATGTTTTTGGGACATGCTAGACTCGCAGGGGTGGCAAACTGCAGCCCTCCAGCTGTTGTGGAACTACAAGTCCCTTGAGGCTTTGCAAGATTCTCACAGACACGGGCACGACTCGCAGAGGCAGATGCATCATGGGATTTGTAGTTTCACCACAGCTGGAGGGCCAGAGTTTGCCACCCCTGTGCTAGAGGTCAGGGTGAGGCCAAGTGTTAGCAACCGTTTAGAGATGAGGATAAGGCTAACCCCTGTTCCTAGCACTTAGCCTCATCCTGACTGTAACCTTTCCCTAGCACTTAGCCTCGTCCTGACCTCTAACCTGTCCCTAAAACATAGCCTTATCCTGACCTCTAACCTGTTCCTAGCACTTAGCCTCATCCTGACTGTAACCTGTCCCTAGCACTTAGCCTCATCCTGACCTCTAACCTGTTCCTAGCACTTAGCCTCATCCTGACTGTAACCTGTCCCTAGCACTTAGCCTCGTCCTGACCTCTAACCTGTTCCTAGCACTTAGCCTCATCCTGACTGTAACCTGTCCCTAGCACTTAGCCTCATCCTGACCTCTAACCTGTTCCTAGCACTTAGCCTTACCCTGACCTCTAACTTGTCTCTAAAACTTATCCTCATCCTGACCTCTCGCCTGTCCTTGGCACTTAGCCTTACCCTGACCTAACTTGTCCCTAGAACTTAGGTTTACCCTGGCCTCTAACCTGTCCCTCAGGGAGCATGGAGGCGGCTTGCCGGCCATGCAAATGAGGTTGTCAAGAGTTCTGAGTTCACTCTGACGACTTTCCGCGCCCCTCTTCCAGCTCAACGAGTCCAAAAGTACTGAAGCCAGAGGCGATTGGCACGCACGGGAGGAAACTGGCAATGGCGGCTCAGCGCTTCCCGTTTTGCGTTTTTAATCGCCCTTCTCAAAGTCAAAACGAATCAACTTGCAGCAAGACTGTCTTATTTATAGATGACTCGCCCGTCGGACCGTCTCCCCTTCCCTATTGAGTGACCTTGAATGGTAGACAACATAAGCTGTTTTGGGTCTTAGGAATTCAAAGCTGGTGACTGCTCCATTGTCGGTGATAATCCTTTTTCCACTCTGTGAAACAGTCAGCGCCCTCTTCTCAGTCCGGGGAATATCAAAATCTTCAGCGAGCTCTCCCTGGGATCCGTGTCAGCCGCTTCATAGGTCTGAAGCCAACCGGTTAAACGTTGAAGGCCTTTGAAGTGTTCGGAGTTTTTCCAGCGGGACGGACAGCCATGCATGTTGACAGTTACACCCCCATCCCCCAATCCCCCATCCCTCTAAAAAATAATTCTGATGTCAGCGGCGCACGCGGAAGTATTGGAAACGCACCGCTAATTGCGTGTAATTGTAACTCCATTAGAGTGTAAACATTCCACTGCTAATCCCGAAAATTAATTCCCTAAATTCCTCGATTTATTCCGCTTGGTCGATACTGTGGCGGTGTTTGTGATCTGCGAGCAGGAAATTCCCACTTGGATGTTGGGATGGCAGCTTGCCGGGGAGAGCTTTTTAGAAAGTCATTAGACAGTAATGTAAAGATGTCAAAGGTTTGACTTTTTTTCATATTTAAAGCGGATTAAGCCCTAACTGGGTGACATTTGGCTCGCTAAAGCACCGTGTATTATAGACCGTTGCCATTTTATAAATCAAATACTGTTTTCACCTTCATTTGTAGCTTTTGCTGCATTTCATTACTGCTGATCTCCTGCAGCCACTTCCAACCACTTTCTGGCCAGTGTGAGTTGCATATCAATACTCTTCATGATGGTGACGGTGGCAGACTTTGAGGAGAACACACAAAAGAAGCACCACTCCTCCACGGCTCAGGAACGGAATGAGCCGGGTGCCTGCCGCTGGGAGCATGTCCTCGCTCCAATATGAGCCCATACAAACAGAAGAAAAACTGGCCGCAAACTGGGTTGCACTGGGATAGTTGATTGAAACTTGTACCACATCACTGCTGTCCTGCCTAAGATCCTCCCCTTCTGATGCGTTTCGCCCAATCACAGGCTTAGTCGGAGAGATCAGAAAGCGGTGGATCGTGCCCATGCAATGTGTGTTGTCGCACCCACTCATAATCTCCACAGCAGGTAAGTTCTGCCCCCTCTGATGTGTTTCACCCAATCATGGGCTTAGCCGCAGAGATCAGAGAGCAGCGGACCGTGCCCAGCCAATGTGTGTTGTTGTTTCCGCTCATGATCTCCACCAAGGGTGCATGTGGCAGGGTGACAGTGCAAAAGCACAATTGACCGTTGTAACCCCATAACAGGAAGTGCCTGAACTAGGCAGAATGATTGGATATTATCTTAAAGTAGAATTAAACTCTCATTTGTTTTTGCATATAGCAAGTAGGAGATATATGCAAAACCAGTTAAAAAAATAAAATAAAAAAAGTTATAAAAACTTGCCTGCGTCTCCGCCGCTTACTCCCATCTGAAGATTCTCGAGCGGCTGTGCAGGATGATGGGGCGGGCACATGCGCAGTGGAGATCTTCAGCAGGGAGAAGAGGAGAGACACAGCGGGAGGTGAACGCACGCAGCCGGGAGCGTGCACATCGGACAGACAACATGGGACACGAGGAGTCTGCACTGGATCAGAGGCCGGCACCAGCGCTGGAGGGAATGCGGAATACAAGTGGAAGGAAGGAGATGATCGGGTCAAGAGGCATCATTTAAGGCAAGTCCTTAAAGGTGAAGGTGACAGCCAGCACTCCCATTAAGATCAGTGTTTCTTATTCCCTAACTGGAGATAAGAATAGTTAGTGACATTAAACCCTCAGATTTTTTAACATAAACCAATACTGTAATGTGCGCCTTACTGTAATCCATGGTAGTTTCCCTTCTCTTTGCTGCTCTTCCTTTTAAATCCTCATGTCTTCTCATGCTGGGGGAGAACTTCCCTTTGCAGCTGACTGCCTCTTCCTGTAGTGCTGGCTCAGGTTGCAAACCTACACACAGACACCATGTATCCATTCCAGAGACAAGGCAGTCTGCTACAAAACAGAAGTTCTGCCCAGCATGAGAAGACATGAGGATTTAAAAGGAAGAGCAGCAAAGAGAAGGGAAACTACCATGGATTACAGTAAGCCACACATTACAGTATTGTTTTATGTTAAAAAAATCTGAGGGTTTAATGTCACTAAGTGGCTTTGACAAAGCTACTTCCAAACTTGACAAAAACTTTAAAGATGCATTGTGAATGGCTGCTGTGCACATCGCTCGTATACAAGCTGACATCTGTGTGTATCGGTGTATTTAGTGTTTCGTTAACGGGCTGAATTGTTGACTTTTTTTTCTCTTGCAGAACACCAGAAAATGTGTTATTCAGCTTTAGTCCTTTCCATGATTTTCTCTATGGGAGAACCTCTTCCTTATCACCATTACGGTAAGTGTTCTGGAACTGCAGTCACTCCGATGATATCAGACATATATAAATATTTTAGCCAGAGTTTGACACATGCGAGTTTCACTTAGTGTAAAGCGACACTAAACTCAGGAAATAAGTCTTACAAATATATTCAAGTCCCCTATTAAGAACAATGTCTCTTATTTGTGTATCACTCGGCTGTAGATCCTCCAATCATCTCTGAATTGGTGCTGACACTGTCCTATCTTCTGGACGGGGGCTACTTCTGTTCCCCGTGGTCCCTGTGTGTGTTGTAAAGTAGTCACCGCTCCAAGCTCGCTCCCGTGATGGACTACAATCCCAATACAAATGAGTAAACTGAACATGAGATTGTAGTCCATCCCGGGAGTGAGCTTGCAAGGTCAGGTGTCCACAAACATTTGGCCATACAATGTATAGGCTGCAGAAATATGGTTCTTGCATTTATAACAATATAGTTCCAATGTTGCATTCTGTCCCTTATAAATGTGTAAGGTGCCTTCTGAAAACACATTGAAACCCTCACAAAAATACATAAACAGGCAGCAGGGCATAAACAACACACAAATGCTGAAACACCGGCCCTCCAGCTGAGGTGAAACTACAAATCCCATCATGCATCTGCCTCTGGGAGTTATGCCTGTGGCTGTCGGAGTCTTGCAATGCCTAATGGGACTCGTAGTTTCAGCACAGCTGGAGGGCCGGAGTTTGCCTGCCCCTGGTCTTTCATTACTAAAACCTGACTCCCGCCCTATATGCCCCCCCTCATCTGTGCATGTAAATACATTTATGTCCTTGTCGTTACACAGAGCATCTCAACTCCCAGTTTATCCAATTTTTACTGGATGTCATCGAGGACGGCCTGCCTTCTGACACCACCGAGCAGCTGCCGGATCTGTTCATCAACGTGCTGCTGGCCTTCAATCTACACATAGCAGGTGCGCATGTGTCTAGTATTTGCAGCGTATCCGCCGTCATTCCTACCATCACTTTTTTTTGTTAGAGGTGACATGGAGTTCCTCTTTAAATATACCATTGGAAGTCTTTTGTCATATCTGTTCAATACGTTTAAAAAAAATAACCTGTTGATCCTGCCAAAAATCCAGTGAGCTGACAACTTCCTGTGATGACTATTACCAGTTACATTGTTCCGAGCTATCTCTGAGAGCTACAGAACCCCTGCCCTCTGTTTTATGGAAAGGAGGAGATAGAGAGGGTATTGTAGTCTTGCCACAGGCTGATGGCACTGCTTCTCTATAGATACAGCACGGTGAGTGAGTGTTGTCACACTAGGACAGGAAGTGTGTTACTGGCAGGATCACCAGGGTAGAATAAAGAAAAGGGCCTGGAAAAATGAAAACGAAGGCAGCCATCACATGTAGGGGCTGGTAGCTGCAATATGTGATATAATGAGGGGAATTGATCAAAATCTGGAGCAGCTGTGCATGGCAACCAATCAGCTTCTATCTTCATTTTCAAATCTTAACTGAAGAGAGAAGCTGATTGGTTGCCCCGGGCAACTGCTCCAGATTTTGTCTGCTCTGGTTTTGAATTGCCCTCTTTTTATGTGTATGGGTTTAGATACGTTTTACCTTTCGGGTGGATGATGTGTAGCAATCCAGTATGTTTTCATTTACTTTGTTTTACTTCGGCAGTTCCAGCGAACAACGTGATTATGAAGACTCTGCGCAAGCGACCCAATGTCAAGATACTGACAGAGAAGCTTCTTCTGCTTCTGAACAGAGGCGGTGAGTACGCGAGTCGCGGCACACGCCGTGCCTTGTGTATAATGAAGAGGTCACTAAGCTTCTCCCTCTTCTTCTTATCCGCAGACGATCCCGTCTGTATCTTCAAACATCAGCCGCAGCCGCCGCACTCCGTTCTGAAGGTCTTACAGGACGTGTTCGCCAGCTCAGAGACCGCGAACATCTTCTATCACACGGATATGATGGTCATGATCGATATCATTGTCCGCCAGATAGCAGATCTGTCTCCTGGAGAGAAGGTGAGCTGTGCCGGCTGTCTGACGAGAGTCTATTATCCGCAACGCTGGGCACTGTGGGTTTAACCACTTATTGGGGGGGAGGGGATTTTATGTCCTAGTCATTGGTGTAAGTAGATGTAAACCCCAATCACTAAAATCTCAATATGCATCCACATGAAAATTCCATTTGAAGTCATTTACAATACTTTCCCGTCTGCAGCTTTAGTTAATAATAATCCCGGGTGGTCCTGCCGTAAGGGCCCTTGTTCAGGCACTTCCTGTTATAGGGTGACAACGCTCTCTCTGTTTCCCAATGGGGTGCTCCTGCATTGTCTTGATGGAGACTACAAGCGGCTGTCTCCACACACATTACGCTACAATGGTCCACTGTGGTCACCATGAGGAAACCCACCTTACAGAAGAACCATTTGCATTTCCGGTCGCACTGAATTGTTTTCTTGCGTTGGATACACAAGTCACTAGTGATGCACCAATTACCGGTATGGAGTACGAGTACCGATACCTTTTTTTCTGTACTCGCCATTACCGAATACCGATACCGGAAATCCAATTAAGGAAGCCAGGCGGATTGTAATGACTCGCCACCCGGCTTCCCGATTAGCATGGAAGCCGTCCCCATGCTAATGAGTAATGAGGCAGCGCCCGGCTTCCTGATTGGCCGGGAAGCCGGTTCCATGTTCCCTCGTCATGAGGTGAGCATG
>NW_017308845.1:83379-86413 GCF_000935625.1 Nanorana parkeri | reverse complement strand
CCACCTCCCAACCTCCTGAAAGCTCAGCCAGCCACTGCCTACTGCCCGGCTCACACCCCGGCTTAACCCGCTGCTCCCCTGTTCTACTGGCCGCCTCAAGTGGCTAATAAGTTAGGGACGGCCCTGCATTCAGCATTCACGGCATGCTTAATTAACCCAATAGTGCTGAGTAGCCCTTTACCCTGGCATGTTACATTTCTATAACTTATTACTATACATTGTATCTATTGTACATGAGCTTTCATTGCAGTGTATGGTGTACTTTTATCATTTCAAGGCCTGCTATAAACTTCGCCCACGTTTACTTTTTTTTTCCCCCGCAGCTCCGCATGGAATACTTGTCATTGATGCATTCTATCATCCGCTCAACTGCCTACGTCCAGCATCTCCATCGCCGCCAGGACCTGCACAGCATATTCCAGCGAATCCTTGACGAGGAGGACGAAGGGCCCCACTGTCAAATGGACAAAATGATCATCCGGCAGATCTACAAAGAGTTCCCTCAGCTGTCGCCCGAGAGCGGCTGAACGGGCACCGCCGCGTCAGAGTTTACAAATGTTTACACGATCCGTATATAATCTTTCTGTGGGAGCCCCGACCGGTCTGCGCGGCTTGTTTACAGAGCAGTATTAGCCCCCCCCTTCCCCTGCGGAAAAGGCGAAAGGTTTTATCCAGATTATCGCTGCGGGCACAACTGAACGACTGGCCTGTTTAATTTTGCATTTACGATTCATTTATCTAACGCGTTTCAGGACTAACCCAAGCCGCTTCCCACTGTGCTGTATTGGGGGGGTCAGACTGGGATTTACAGGTTCATGTGGCAGTCTTGTACCAAAAGGTTTTAAAGAGGGATGTGTTGTGTAGGAGGAAATCCTGTACCATGGCTGACAGCAAGCTAGAATCCTGACTGCCAAGACATAAAATAGGATAAAAAACGTTTTTTCCTAATTGTCCATGGAGGGACACAGCTTGATGTTAATAAGCAACCTAGAGTTATACTGCCGCCTACAGGAGAAATGGACACTAGACAGATAGAAAACTGAATGCCGTGCCCCCTTGAAGCTGTAACCCCTCCCACCTGCTCAGTTTGGCTTAGTGTCTCTTTCCCGTCTGATTTGTTAGTGTGAGGAAGTATTAAAACCCCTGTTGGGTTTTTATTACTGTCTGTGGGGAGATTCGCCTTCTTTATTTGTCCTGGGACAGCTTCACCCCACGTGCTATTTGTACCAGTGACAACTAAGAGGACGCTTTTCACTTTGGAAAAATTTGCTCTTTTTTTCATCTTGTTTCCCTGGGACAGGAAGTGACTGGAAATCTCCCTGAAAAGACAAACTAAGAGGGGGTGACAACTAAGAGGATGTTTCCCCTCACTATGGAGAAATTTCCTCTTTCTTCCTCTTGTTTGTGCTTGGCCAGGAAGTGACCGGAAATCTCCCTGAACAGACACAAACTAAGAGGACGTTTTCCTGTTACTTCCTCTTGTTTCACTGGGGAAAGAAGTGAACCGAAATCTCCCTGAAGAGACGCAGACAAACTAAGGATGGTGACACGTAAGAGGACGTTGCCCCTCACTTTGGAGAAATTTCCTCTTTCTTCCTCTTGTTTCTGTGGGACAGGAAGTGACCGGAAATCTCCCTGAAAAGACAAACTAAGAGGACGGTGACAACTAAGGGGACATTTCCCCTCACTGTAGAGAAATTTCCACTTCCTTCCTCGTTTGTCTGGGACAGAAAATAAACCGAAATCTCCCTGAAGGCACACAGACAAATGTTGGCTTTGCATGCACTCAAACCTCCACCATCCTCTATAAATATACAAAGTGTAATATACAAGCTTCTAGAGTCTCGGACTAGCGCCTTGATGTCAGAGACGACAGTCCGCACCCTTACTAAACAGCTGCTGAGATAAAATCACTAACTGGATACTCCACGTGCCCTGTGAATCATGACTGCCCCTAAATATTTATATTATTAAGAAACAAAAAAAACCTATAAATAGGTGGGGGGTTTTTTTGTAAAACAAATCCCTATAGATGAGCGTTATATACTTTATACATAAAAAAAGAACTACAGATCCTTTTAACGACCTTTAAATGAACGTTCTGAACGCTGTCTGATCTGCATGCGGCATAGATGCTTAGGAGCGCCGAACAAACTTGTGACATACATTGACTTTATACTTGATATTGCTAAACTGAAATCTATATCTCTATATATAAATCCGTATATTTTACTTACAGATACTTTATTGGAAGGCATGCTTGAGTGTGAATGATATTTTGTATCCAGGCGGCTGATGGGCTGACGGCTCCGGCGCTCCGTAGGTAATCTTGACGATGATTTGATTTTCTTGCTCCTGTGTGCTCAGTGCATTGAACCACATTTACAAGATGTCATCAATAACTCCATGATTCCAGTATGTCTGTGAAGGTTCATTCATCCAGGACATGGGGTATATCTGTAACAAAATCGGTCAAGGCAACTGGACCTGCTGTATTTTTCTTGAAGACATTTCACTGGTTGTCCAACCAGCTTTCTCAATTTAGAATGACTTGTACAAACATTCTCTGGGAATAAATATGGTGACTGTTACTTCAAAGTCATTCTGAATTGAGAAAGCTGGTTGGATGATTTATTTTTTACAGATTTATCAATGATTGCAGGCGTTCATTATCATACATATCGTATCTGAACCCGACATCTGATTTTTTTTAAATGGAGCTCTGACATCTCTCTGCAGCTTCGCCCCGCGTGCTGTGGAAATTCCGGTACCGATAGGGCCTTGTACACACACACACGGGCTTCGGTTGTAGGAGAGCAGTTTGTACAGTAAGATCTGCAAAGCATTTGTTGAGGTTTTGATACCCATCGAGCAACATTGTGGAAACTTTAAAGGAGAACTATGAGGTTAAGGGGTCTATTCACAAAGCTGCCGAGGGCAGCCGAGTGAATGACCGATCAGAAGTGAAGTGAGCCGAACACCGTTCGGCTATTCACTTCAGGCTGGTACGGCTGATTTCAGCCGTATATCGGCT
>NW_017308845.1:53216-83334 GCF_000935625.1 Nanorana parkeri | reverse complement strand
GTAAGATCACGGCTGGCTCCGCCCAGCTGTCAGAAGCAGGCTGTCGGCCGGCCAATGGCCGGCCGCTCGGCCAGCTTCGTCTTTCAGCACGGCTCAGCGCTCGACTGAGCCGCTCGGCCGTGATCGGGAGCTGTACGGGCTATTGTGAATAGCCCGTACAGCACCCCCTCGGTTCTCCTGAACCGAAGGGGTCCTGGTGCCAAAGCTAGCCGAAGGATCGGCCGAAGCTACGGCCAGATCCTTCGGCAGCTTTGTGAATAGACCCCTAAGTGTTTTTTCCCCATAGTTCTCCTAAGGGTCACGGGAGGACATATACTAGCGTCCTCCCGTCACCCAAAGATCAGTATACCGCGAGCTACAGCTCTCTATATACTGAGACCGCCGCAGCCGGGATAAATTCCGACATTACTGTTGAGATCCGCCCAGCTGCGTGATTGACAGCTGGCTCTTCCTATCTAGAGGCAGAGCCAGCTGTACCCACCCCTCCCCCCTGTCCGTTCCGCCGGTCAGCGCTGGAGGATCGGAGAGGGGAGGGGGGAATCCCTGCAGGGAGCCGTGAGTGACCTCTCTCTGCAGTGAGATCGAGAATTGAGCAAGTGACGGTATGTGTTCGCTCACTTCCCGATCTATTGAGCCGACGTGTGAAAGTTTCATTGTCACACGTCGGCTCCAACTATGAGGCTGAGTGATTTTCACTTCCCTCATAGTTCTCCTTTTAAGTGGAAGTCCAGGCAAGATGCGGCATTTCCTGAAACAACCTGTTTACCTTCATTATCACCGTCTTTAGTGTCCCCTTCCTTGTCAATTATTAAAGCAATATTAAACTGGGGGGGGGGGGATTTATCAAAACTGGAGCAGACAAAATCTGGAGCAGTTGTCCATGGCAACCAATCAGCTTCTCCCTTCAGTTTGTTCAGTTAAGATTTGAAAATGAGACAGAGAAGCCGATTCTGTTTTGATCAATTCCCCTCACCCAGTCATCAAGATATAAACAGCTCCAACTCTCTGAGCTCTGCTTCTCTGAACTTTCTGTCCAGTACAAGATCACAAGGGGCAGAAAAGTTTGCAGCAGCCATCTATCTACTTGTTTGGATAATTGAGAAGGGGATTGGCTTGCCTTGCTGTGTTTGTGTGTTTGCAGAGCCACACACAGCTTTTTATCGCACACAAGGGAGCTTTCATAGGATCCCTGCAAGGGAAAGGAGAAACCTTAAAGCAGGGCTAGTGCTCAGGGGACCTGATGACTCTGCAGTAAACTAAAACGCTCAAATAACAAGGAGCAGCGTCCATTGTAAGTGATTTCATCAGCCTTTCAAGTAACTTAAAAAGGATTTGACTTTAGTTTGACTTTAACCTGTTGATCCTGCTAGTCCTCCCATTTCCTGTGCTGGGCTGACAACACCAGGATCCCGCTGCTGAGATTTGCAGCACTGTTGTCCCTCGGATCTATGCCTTCCAAGTCATCTAAATGGTGACATCATAAGGCTGCCACATCCCTTATTATAGCGGCATTGTGGAACTCTGCCTCCCCATTCATGTAAATGTTATCCAGTTCATTTACATACAGGCATGTTAGACATCTGACTTGTCATTCCCCACTGCCAGGGGATCAGAAGTTCTTTTTTAATAGTTTCAACAAAATTGCTCAAGAATGCTTTGCAAAGGCTCACTGCTCCTGAAACCCATGTGAACAAGGCCTTAAAGCAGGTGTAGGCAACCTCGGCACTCCAGCTGTGGTGGAACTACAAGTCCATGAGGTATTGCATAGGGATGCACCGATACTGGTGCCGATACCGAGTATTTTGGCGCGTTCTCGTACTCGACCAAATGCTCCGATGCCTAGCCCGGTACTTCCTGTATCAGGAAGCCGGGCAGCGTGTCATTACACGCTGCCCAGCTTCCTGATTGGCCAGGAAGCGGCTCCATGCCCTCTCGTCTCATGACGAGGGAGCATTGAGCCGGCCAATCAGAAAGCAGGGCGCCGCGTCATTACACGGCGCCCAGCTTCCATGATTGGCCGGCAAGACCGCTCCGGCTGGGTAACGGAGGAAGGCCGTGTTCTGGCTGGAGAGGTCCCGGGGGTGACGGGCTGGACATGCCGAGGTAAGAGGGGACTTTCTTGTTGATCGGGAAGCCGGATGGCGAGTCATTACACGCCGCCTGGCTTCCTGAATGGGACTTGCGTTACTCGGTAATTGGTATCGGCGAGTACGGAAAAAAAATTATCGGTAATCGTACTCGGTACCAAAATACCGGTATTGGTGCATCCCTAGTATTGCAAGACTCTTGTCATCCACAGGCATGACTCTTTGATAGAATTGGTAGTTTCACCACAGCTGGAGTGCCGAGGTTGCCTACCAGCTGAGATTTCAGAGTCACACCTAAGATTTCTATGTCCCATGGACACTGCAGCGGCAAGATGTGTAAAGCTGAGACACTAGCTGCTTCCCGAAAGGCCTTCAAGACTTCAGCATTACAATCTCTACACTTGTGTTCCTAGCTCCACCCATCTGCCGAAACAAAGTGATCTCATCTCCTTCGTGCTGCTGGATTCCTTATATATTTTTATATATAAAAGGTTCAGTGAGAGTTGTGACTCCGCCCCTGCTTTTTAGGTTTTATAACGGCTGAGGCCAGGGGA
Source organism: Nanorana parkeri (assembly GCF_000935625.1). NCBI lineage: Eukaryota > Metazoa > Chordata > Amphibia > Anura > Dicroglossidae > Nanorana > Nanorana parkeri. The sequence goes on along the minus strand of NW_017308845.1, from coordinate 80,693 downwards.
GGAGGCGGAGTCCGGAAGATGGAGGGTTTGGCAATCGCGAAACTGCTGTAGCTGAAGTGGTAGCGTGCCGAAATCTGGATCAGCCAATAAGAGCTCAACATGATTACTGATGCACAAAGCCCATGTTCAGTTTTTAATGTCAGTCTCTTGTCAGTTCATATCCTTGTACGTTGAGGTATACTGGAAATTTGTAATGCGTGTTATAGCGGAAAGTCTTTCCATATTAAATATTCTACGTTTGGTTTAAATGTCTTTTTTATTTTTATGTTTTTCTGGTTCGTGGATTCGTTGAACCCGCACGGCGGGGCCTTGCAGTGTGATCGCATTAAAACACACTTCCTGTATATAAGATCCCATTATAACACTATGCCAGCATTGCTATCGTTAATGATCTCAATGCCAGGCCTGTGTCAGTCTTGTATCTCCTGTGTACAGTGTATTCTGGAGATCCGTATTACATTATTCTCAGACTGCACAGTGTGAGCGCCCAGTTTAATGTTGCCGTCACTGCTACTGAATCATTATAGGAGGTCCAATATGGATATTGGCATGCAAAGAATGGACAGGAGTGAGATTGTGGGCATCGGATCTCACAATGACTAGCAGACCAGGACTGTCCTGAGCTGGCCATACACTGCTCGAACTTCAGTACTGTTGGCAAAATTTAAGCTGTGGGTGGCCCTGCTGGCACCATCCTTGTCGAGTTTTGTCAAAGAAGCCAGGTAGAAAATGGTCAGCGGAACAGTGACAGCAATCAGATGCAGTTGCTGTTCAGTTACTATGACAGTTGCGGATGCCAGCTATCAGAATACAATAGCCCGGCGTTTGGGGGGGGTTGGGGGGTGTAGGTGGTAATCACTGAAAAACGTGAATAGTGAAAAGTTTTTTCTTGTTCATGGGAATTAATGAGAATAAAAACTCCAAGGAGTCTATAACCAATTCATGGAGCCATTTGGCCTACAGATCTTTCTGAATGTTTTGTTCTGTGCGAACAGACACTGAAAACTAACCAGCTACCTAGAGATGTTTTTATTTATTTTTCTTCAGGTCGAATGTATGTAATGTCATACTGCATTATGGCCACTAGATGGAGCTGAGGAGAATAGGGAATAAGCATTTGTTTCCTGTGCTCCTTGGCTCCCTCTAATGACCAAAATGCAGTATGACATTACATACATTCAATCTGAAAAGAAAATATATCCAAGTACATTAGTTCTTGTCTCTTCACATAAACATTCAGAGAGATTTGTAGGGCGCATGGCTCTGTGAATTGGATATAAATAGGCCCCCAAGTGTATGGTCAGCTTTAGTTTGGCAATATGAATTCAGAGTTAAATGCAACAGGGCCGAGTAGGCCGGGCCAGGCTTGTAACACAGATAATGCATGCGCAATAGACTGTAGGTGACGCCGTTACAACGTGATTTGTTTTCATTCTCGGTCCACGTTAACGCTTCCTGTGGGTTCTGTCATCTGAAATATAACCCTTACAAACTGATCTGCTCCCCTTCCTAATACAAGAGGGGAAAATAACCAATTGTTACCTGTCCTGTGTTTTCCATACAACATACTTGAAATAAAGGATGTAAAATAAGATTTTCGAGTGTCTCTTTTTTTTCTATGCACACGGAGTGATTGTCATTCATTCTCTCCGGCATTGAATGAATAAAAAGTTGATGTTTTCAGATCTACATCACGACGCATGGTGCTGAGGTCGGAGTTGCTGCAGCATCATGTGATAACGGATGGTCTTACTGATGTAACTTTGTTTTACCCAAAACTTCATTTACAGTGACACCAAACTCAGGAGTTAAATCCTAAAAATACATTAAAGTCCTTTAACTCTGAACAACAATGTATCTTATTTGTGTATCACTCGGCTGTAGATCCTCCAATCATCTCTGAATTGGTGCTGACACTGTCCTTCCTTCTGGAGGGGGGGCTACTCGATACGTGCAAGAAGTAAAGCACTTTTTATTAAATTGTCACATGTGTCATACAGCCAGCGTTTTCTGGGCCACGCAGGGTCCCTTCTTCTGGGCGACATAGTGGAAACTTAGTGGTTGTCACTATGTCGCCCAAAAGAAGGGACCCTGCGTGGCCCAGAAACGTTGGCTTTATGACGCATGTGACAATTTAAAGGAGAACTATGGGGTTAGGGCTTTTCCCCATAATTCTCCTATGGGACACGGGAGGACATATACTAGCGGCCTCCCGTCACCCAAAGCTCAGTATATCGTGAGCTACAGCTCGCGATATACTGAGACGCCGCAGCTGGGACAGACTCTGACATTACTGTTGAGATCCACCCAGCCTCGTGATTGACAGCTGGCTCTGCCTATTTAGAGGCAGAGCCAGCTGTACCTGACCCCTCCCCCGTCCGTTCCGCCAGTAATCGTTTGGAGGATCAGGGAGGGGGGGAATGCCTGCAGGGAGCTGTGAGTGACAGTATCGGCTCTCTCCAGGGACATGATCGAAAAGTGTGCGAGCGACGGTATGTGTTGGCTCACCTCCCGATCTATTGAGCCGACGTGTGACAGTTTCATTGTCACACGTCGGCTCGAACTATGAGGCTGAGTGAAAATCACCCACCTCGTTGTTCTCCTTTAATAAAAAGTGCTTAGACTTCTTGCACATATCATCGAGTGCCGGTGACTTCTATTATGGACTGTATCTGACACGGCGCCATCTGTGTTGTCACTTCGAGCACCAACCTTCCGTTAAGGTCTGTACGCTGTATGGAGTGCAGGTGATTTCGTGTTGTTGATTGTAAGGTAGCCCACGTGCCCATACTGGACCCCAGCATCGGAACAGCAGGTCTGTGCACACTTCCAGCGGCTGATCACTGAAAGTGGAAGTGATGTGAATGACATAACTTCCGGTTTCACGCTGTCATTTCTGTGGCTGCTGTAGCCAGAGAACAAAGAGGTTTTACTACCAAGAACGTTTTTTTTTTTTTGCTCAGACAACATTTGAAACCGCCCCTCCTTGGAAAAAAGTAAAAAGACACGATTTATAAACCGCCGTTGTCACCTGTGAGAGTGGACTTCTAAAGTGCAAAGGCAGCGTTCGTCCCTGACCAAAGCCACTGGGGCCAGGTTCACACCTGGGCGATCCGTACCCGTGTGTCAATCGTGCACGAAACCGCGTGGACGGCTGCGCAGTCACAGAAACAAGTATATACATTTTAAGAAGCAACTGCTTATGTTCATTGAGATGGCCGCTACCGCAAGGGGCACATGCTATTGTATTCTGTATATGAAATATCATTATGAAAATATTAGGGATGCACCCATACCAAGTATTTGGGCAAGTACTAGTACTCCCCCAAATGCTCCGATGCCTAGTCTGATACTTGGGCTTCCGGTACCAGGAAGCCGGGCAGCGAGTCATTACACGTTGCCTGGCTTCCTAATTGGCCGGGAAGCCGTCTCCATGCTCCCTCAGGAAACTGGGCACCGTGTAATGACGCGGCACCCAGCTCTCTGATTGGCCTAGGTAGCTAGCTTCATACCACCTCGTGATGAGGGAGCATGGAGCCGGCTTCACTGCCATTCAGGAAGCTTCCTGATTGGCCAGAAAGCTGGCGCCATGCTTTCTCGTCATCTAGTGCCAAGAAGCATGGAGACTGTTTCGCTGCTGATCGGGAAGCCGGGTGGCGAGTCTTTACACGCCACCTGGCTTCCTTAAAGGAGAACTATGAGGTGAGTGCTTTTCACTCACCTCATAGTTCTAGCCGACCTGTGACAATGAGACTGTCACAGGTCGGCTCAGTAGATCGGGAGGTGAGCGAACACATACCGGCGTTCGCTCACCTCTCGATCTTGTCACGGCTCTCTGCCGTGACATGGGAGGGGCTGGATTCCCCCCTCCCCGATCCGCCAGCGCTGACTGGCGGAACGGACGGGGCGGGTACAGCTGGCTCTAGCTAGGCAGAGCCAGCTGTCACTCACGCAGCTGGGCAGATCTCGATGTCGGGATCCGCTCCGGCTGCGGCGTCTCAGTATATAGAGAGCTGTAGCTCGCGGTATACTGAGCTTAAGGTGACGGGAGGACGCTAGTTTGTGTCCTCCCGTTACCCTAAGGAGAACTATGGGGAAAAGCCCTGACCCCATAGTTCTCCTTTTTAATGTGACTTCCGGTATTGGTATTCGGGATTGGAGAGTACCGGAAAAAAATATCGGTACTCGATACTGAAAAACCGGTATCGGTGCGTTCCTAGAAAATATGATACAGCAAGAAAAGAACGGGCGGCGAAAAACACCAAAAATGATACTGTGATAAAGTACAACAATCTCTGGGAATCAATCATGAGCTGATTCAGCCGTCGTCTTCCTTTTCCCAGAACTGCGGGCTGGGACATTCTGAACTCATTTTCCGGACCCAAAGTCCTCCAAAGATCTAATATTCTATAACCATTCCTGCGAGCTCTATATTGAATTCCGCTCGCCTTGGGCTTTCCTCCAGCCGGCCACTTTCCTCCGTATTATCCTGGAAGAAATATAAGTCGATGTTTAGCCGGGCACAGACACAGAGGGGGACGTCTCATCAGTCAGGTCACATGACTTTGAATTTGGCCACCGAGAGTTATTTTTGTCTTCGGATTGATTGAGATTTTTAGGGGATGATGGATATTTTTTTTTTTTTTTGCTTTATTGGTTTCATAACTTTGATAATATTTATCGCTCGGCGCCCGCGGCGTTTGGCGCAAACTGGATTTACGAGACGATCTGCAGGGTGGAGAAATGATAGAAATTATTTTTATCTCTGACAGCTTAGAATGAAATATTAAAGATAATGTTTAATCTGCTTTCATGTCGCCTTGCCTGGTTCCTCCTTCCCACCCTCAGCAATAGTCTAATAACATTTTTTAACAAATAAACGTTTTCATTTTTATTGCATAGTTTTTAGACACTGATGTCATCATTGGGACTCTGCTACTCTATACAATGCAGGCAGGTCATTGCTGCGGGGGAGGGGCCAGCAGGGTGCTGTACATAGCTTCCAGAAAACATCACAGCACCCTGCTTCAGTACTTCTCTCAAGAGCCCTCAGCACGGATGCCAGCAGCGGGCTGTCTCTTGGGAGGATTAATGCAACTATCAAAATGCCTTGATGGGTGGTTGTCAGTCTGGTGGAGTAGGTGTTCTTAGGCAGGCTGTATTTGCATGCTGATCACCCTAGGTAACGCCCACTTGTGATGCAGAGCCTCCGTGGTTGAAAGAACAAATCCAATGATATAAGACTGAAGAGGAGGACGGAGGTCAGATATAAGAATGAAGAGGAGGACGGCGGTCAGATATAAGAATGAGGAGGAAGACAGCGGTCAGATATAAGAATGAGGAGGAGGACGGAGGTCAGATATAAGAATGAGGAGGAAGACAGCGGTCAGATATAAGAATGAGGAGGAAGACAGCGGTCAAATGTAAGACTCTGGTCAGATATAAGACTGAAGGGGGAGGCCAGAGGTCAGATATAAGAATGAAGAGGAGGACGAAGGTCAGATATAAGACTGAAGAGGAGGACGGAGGTCAGATATAAGACTGAAGAGGAGGACGGAGGTCAGATATAAGACTGAAGAGGAGGACGGAGGTCAGATATAAGACTGAAGAGGAGGACGGAGGTCAGATATAAGAATGAGGAGGAAGACAGCGGTCAGATATAAGAATGAAGAGGAAGGCAGCGGTAGGATGTAAGACGGAGGTCAGATATAAGAATGTAGGGGAGGACGGTGGTCAGATAGAAGACTGGAGGGAAGGTCGGTTCAGATTAAAAGGGTAAATGAGCATATAAATGTAATCATTGATACTATGGTGAGAACAATGGATACATTTACAGGTGAAACTCGAATAATTAGAATATCGTGCAAAGTTCATTTATTTCACTAATGCAACTTAAAAGGTGAAACTAATATATGAGATAGACTCATTACATGCAAAGCAAGATAGTTCAAGCCGTGATTTGTCATCATTGTGATGATTATGGCTTACAGCTCATGAAAACCCCAAGAACCCCAAATCCACAACCTCAAAAAAGTAGATTATTACATGCAATCAATAAAACAAGGATTGTACATAGAACAATATCGGACCTCTGAAAAGTACAAGCATGCATATGTACTCAGCAGGGCTCAAAATTTCCACTCGCCCCCTCACAATTGGCGAGTGAAAACTGCGAGGGGGCGAGTGGAAATCCATCGGCGGGTTGTTCGCCGCTGGCAGGACGGGGGTGAAACTGCTGCTGCTTTTGCAGCGATCGCTCTCTCTTCTCTGGCCGGAGTGGAGGGAAGACGGCCAAACTGATTATCTCATGGGGGGCCAAAAATGTTCCTTTTGTTGTAGCACTTTACTTCCAAATTAATTGCATTGGGGTTCCCTACTGGAAGAATCATCAGGCATGGTGTCCATTTAAAATCAGCAAAAAAGAAGGTCTATACATTTTTTGGTGCCCAGATAGGTAATCCAGGCATTCTATGTAGTAAAGAATTGGGGATATCCATCATGCAGCTGTGCTTTAGCTCAGTGGGTTTGAGGTTGCAGATAGCAAATAAGCTACTGCTTCCTCTGCTATCTGCCATAATTTCCGGGGGGGGGGGGGCTCTCTCTCCCCCCCCCCCTGTAGACTGGGGGGTGGGGCAGAGGGCACCTCCCTGAAATGAGAAGGGTACCTCCCTGAAATTGCTTCTTTTCAGGTTGGGATCCCAGGTACCCCCCCTACCGGCACCACCAGGAAAAGGGCATCTAAATCAGGAGAGGAAGAGGAAAAGGGCAGGAGAGGAAGAGGGCACCTAAATCAGATCAGCTATGTGCACTGTTCCTCCTGCATTACACCGCTAACATCTGTGTGTTACATTACTGACCTCTGTACAGTGCGTTACATTACTGACCTCTGTACTTGGCATTACACCACTGAACTCTGCACTCTGTGTTGTTACTGATCTCTGTACTTTGCGTCACACTGCTGAACTGTCGGAGGTACGGCCGGGGCAGGGTAGGGGTTAGGTGGGGCAACTGGTGGCGAGTAACTCTTAAGGCCTGGCTAGTAGCTCAGGGCCTGAAATTTTGAGCCCTGTACTCAGTACTTGGTTTGGGCCCCTTTTGCAGCACTTACTGCAATTACTTTTGCACGATATTCTAATTATTCGAGTTTCACCTGTATATGTTCATTGTCTCCAGCATTATTGCTGGAGACAATGAACAAAGTTCTGGATCTTTGGAGTCCATTTTTTCTCCTGCACTGTGACATGAAGATTTTTTGGGCGGACATATCAGAAATGAGTTTCCCGGCATCGGCTGATTTGGCATAAACGACGCAGAGATTGAACTGGAGAATAATTTTTCGGTGTTTACGTCCCGCGGTCTGTCATAGGTGCGCACGCTGTCTGTCATACGTGTGCCCGCTGTCTGTCATACGTGTGCCCGCCGTCCTTCTTACTGAAAAATTGAATGTTTTGCGGCCTTCTCTAGGTGCGAGCGCGGGGCTAATCCTCCTCTGCTAAGCCTCGCTTTAGAAGTCTCTGTGGGATGAGGAATTTTCCACTCTACAATAAGTGCGTCGCGTTCTCCTGCGGAGATAGAAAAAGAGAAAGAAAAGACATTGGCCGGTGTGCGAAGGTCATTACCAGAATACCGTCATGATGGACTACATGGAGGAGAGCGGGTTTTCTTTTAGGCCTCATTCACACGAGGCGTACACGCCCGTAAGCGGGCCAATCCTGGGTGGGGGGGACAGGTGCTGCATGTGATTGGTACGGGTGTCCGCATACCAGAAGTCCCATTAAGGAAGCCAGGAGGCGTGTAATAACTTGCCACCCGGCTTCCCGATCAGCAGGGATGCTGTCTCTATGCTCCCTCGTCATCAGGTGACGAGGGAGCATGGAGCCGGCTTTTTTGGCCAATCAGGAAGCTGAGCGCCGTGTAATGACGCGTTGCCCGGCTTCCTGTGTGGCCGGGAAGCCGGCTCCATGCACCCTCGTCATCAGATGACAAGGGAGCACGAAGCCGGCTTTCTGGCCTATCAGAAAGCTGGGGGGCGTGTAGTGACTCGCTGCCCGGCTTCGTGATAATGGAAGCTAAAGTATCAGGCTGGGCATCGGAGCATTTGGGTGTCGGAGCAATTGGTACTCGCCCAAAATACTCGGCATCGGCAACCAATACTAGTATCGGTATTGGTGCATCCCAAATGGAAACCATGGTGGGTATGGAGTAGAACGTGGGATGATACCCATATAGGATATGAAATGTATAGATGTGCAATCAGGGCTAGATCATGAAGTTCCACTTCTCACCACTAAGGGCGCTCTTGCACTGAAGACGATAGAACATTACAATGACATGTGTCTAGATTCTTGAGCAGTAGGTGTAAATATAGGGAGTGGGGGATTTATCAAACCTGGAGCAGAGAGAATCTGGTGTAGTTGCCCATGGCAACCAATCAGCTTCTGTCTTTCATTTTCAAAGCTTAACTGAACAAACTGAAAAGAGAAGCTGATTGGTTACTGCGGGTGACTGCTCCAGATTCTGTCTGCTCCAGTGTTGATAAATTCTCCCCCACAGAGTATTAAGGGATCAAGTAATAATATACATAAATGTATATTTTATTTTAATTCAAGTAATTTACTTTTTGTTTTTTTTTTTGATAGGGGGCTTAATAGTGAATTTTCTTTACATTACTATAATTGCCTTGGGGCAGAAATCTGAATGGTGTAACATGACCGATAATGAAAAACAAGCGCGGTTTAATTAGCATTTGCTATGCCCTTCCATTCTGGAAACTGTATAGATCTAAACTCAATGAACTCTCATTTAAGATTTAATATGTTAATGTCATTTTAAATGTCATTTTCGGCCTCTTTTTAAATCTGCAGCTTTTATTCTCATATTCCCTGGTGATCCTGCCTTGAGGGTCTTTGTTCAGGCACTTCTTGTTATAGGGTGACAACGCTTGGTTTAGGTCTGTTTTAAAGTTGAACTCGGGGAAAAGGAAATATCTAAATACAAGAATCATGTGTGTAGTTCCTGGAATCTTGGTCAGTTGTGTATTTCTTCCAGATCTGTGTAGTAATCCAGTGTGAGACTTGGGGCTTCCTATAATAAAGATCAGAGCCCCCCTTTTATATTAGAACCCCCCCCTTTATTCAGAGACCCTCCTTTCACATCAGAATCCCCCCTGCACCATGGAAAGGCATGACACTGTGCAAAGATTTTGAGGCTCCCTGGTTGGGGAAGATTGTACTAGAAAGCAGTGACAGCGATGAAACACGGTCCTCTGCTATTATCGGCCAGGCTGCATGTGTCCGTCTACTTATTGATGATTAAAGACACCGGCGGACCTGTCTGATATAATGCATGTGGTGGTGGTGGAGGCAGCCAATGGGCACAGAGCGGCCAGACAATGAATGAACGGAGGGTGGGTCCTGCACATTGTGATATGGGGGACAATGAGGGGGGAAAAACTCTTCCTATTAGCAGATCCATCCGGGTCCGCACCATTCCTGGAACAATTCCAGGGGGGGAGGGGAGGTGGCCTGGGCGATACCAATGACAGCCATTATTGTTATTGGCGAGGGGGCTTTACTGCTGTCTGGATGGTGCTAAGAGCAATTTATCACAAGGATGCAAAGGGGGGGAGGGGCACTCACTGGAATCAATGGATACATTAACCCCTTGTGCTTCATCCAGGAAAAGGATACATTGGAGAACTGCCGGAAGAATTCGCATGAAGCTCTGACTGCATCAGATCTAAAGAGGAAAATCTCCATCATTGCGGCTCGGGATTAAAATAAAGGAATTACACGGCGTTCGGAATATTGTACACATTCTAGTAGTAGCATGCATGCTGGGATTTGTAGTCCTGCAAGTGCTGCTAACATTATGCAAGGCACATCCCTTTATACAGATAAAATACTGGATGGACAGATCCCCTTGCGAGTGCCAGTTTTGTTACCTAATATGTGCAAGCATGCTGGTACCTGTAGTTCTACAAAAGCTGGATGGTCTATCGCCAGCAGTGTAGAACACTGACCCCCCACCACCACGTTAAAGCAGATGTAGACTCAATCCCTACAATCTCATAGAAGCTTTATTATGTTCATGCCAATTTCAAAAGTCACTTTCAGTATTTTTATATCTGCAGCTGCCATGAAGGTCCTTGTTTAGGTACTTTCTGTACTAGGGTGACAACGCTCTGACCCTTTTTCTGAACAGGGGCATTGCGTTGTCACATGAGCTTTCTAAAGAGACTACAAGCAGCCACTTCAACACACATGATGCAGGCGTGGTCACCATCAAGCGGCAACAGAAAATTGTTCAGTGTTCTGAGAAATGACAACGGTGTTATGGAGGGTTGGTGGATTGCAAAGAAGTGGGTGGGCAGCTCTGAAGAAACAGGCGGAGAGTACCTGTGTACAAACTACAAAACAGCAAGAGCGCCCTAACCTAACACTTCAATGTGGAGCAGTGATTGTTCGGCCTCATTCGCACGAGAAAAGGCCGACACGTACAGCTCCGTCCTGCGTGCACGGCCGTATCGGGCAGCTCCCGGGAAGGACAGGTGCTGCGTGTGATTAGTACGCAGCCCCTGTCCTTCTCTATGGGAGTATGCTGCCGTACCCCGCCCTACGCTCACCCGCCCTGCACGTCCGTGCGGGTGTTCGTACTCGTACGCTGACAGTATGGACCCTGTCTGCATCCGAGCCAGGAAACACGCACCCGTACGGTGTCAGCGTAGGGTGGCGTACGGCCACGTAGTCCCATAGAGAAGCACAGGGGCTGCGTACTAATCACATGCAGCACCTGTCCTTCCCGGGAGCTGCCCGATACTGCTGTGCACGGAGCTGTACGTGCCGGTGGTTTCTCGTGTGAATAATGCTTTAAAGGGATGAAAAGAAATGGCCGCCATCAAGAAACTCGCCCTGAGGACTGCCGTCAGCCATCGCCGGAGTGCCCGTAGACAGGAAAGGGGGCTGAGTTATCAATGTATACGCTGGGCAGATGCCATTTGCACAGCACTAGTGCTCTTGATGTCACAGAGGACCGTAGGAATTTCCTATACGCCTCAGCGCCATCTGGATGATAAATCAGCCTGATGTCTCTGCAAAGAGGCTGCAGGAGATCAGCAGCGCTGAAAAAGGGATGAAATAAAGGTGACAACGGTACTTTATTAAAGGAAATAAGAGGTTATAAAATGCTTTAGCAAAGTAAATGCCATTCAGCTGCATTTACATTGACTTTCAATAGAATTTATTTATATATTAATATATTAACATAATTTATTCATATCTTTTATAAGAATTTATTAATATTTATACCAGAACTACGTCTTGTATTGGAGCGAGACAAAATCTGTCTATATTGCCCCTATCACAGACTCAGATTTAAAGACCCCCGTCCTCAGCATATAACAATATATATTATAAAATGAAATTCTGAATCATCTAGGGGGGAGGGGGGGCACATGAATACATATTCTAAAAATATATCATCGCTTCTAGCTGCTGTTATTACTGCTACTGACGCCATTATGAGACATGAGTTCAATATTGATCGCTCGCATTTCATATCTTAATATCGATACCCAGCCAATGAAAGATATTTCTCAAAGTGTATCAATAATGACAAATATAGAAGATCATTATTCATGGAATTCGAACTGTACTCCAGGATGTACCCTGAGTACATTCAGAGCCTCAGAGCTGCCTCCACACTTCTTTACCAATTCAGCAACCCTCCATATTATAGCGGCAAAGGGCGGAGCCAACTCAATACTGAACCCTACGGACTAAGACTGGGATGCCATTAAAGTTCATGTGCGTGTAAAGGCGTCCTAATACTTTTGGCAATATAGTGACAAGAGAGAGAGAATAAATAAATATATATATATATTATAGAGAGAGAGAGTAGCAGTGCATGCCTTGGTGTAGGCAACCTTGTCACACCAGCTGTTGTACAACTACAGGTCCCATGATGCATTGCAATACTCCCAGAGGCAAGGGCATGACGGGATGATATGCGATATGTGATAAATATAAATGAACCTTCCCCACAGGTTCTGTCTTAGGTCTCTTATATGGGTACTCAGCGCAATGGCTGTTCCTTTATTACATGAATAAATATAAATATCTCTGTCAGAATGTATATAATCACAATGTGATGAGATGTGTTCTTGCACGTGTGCCAATAAATGTCATATTATTCTGCTGTAAGACCAGTGGTATTGGCTAAATTTTACAACATGGCGAAGGGGGTGAGGGGGGCAAGGTATATCTCACATAAAGTCCAGGCTTTTCCAGCTCCAAAGGATACAAGTGTTGGATCCCCAACCCTACTTCAACTATCCTGCGTCCTGAGGGCCAGACATGACATAAAATACCAAAATATAAAATGAAATATCTCATATAGAGTCAAGACTTTGCAGCTAGCCAGCATACAAGTGTTGGATCCCCACCATGTAGACACTTAATCTAATAAGCCCTGAGGGCTACTAATAAAATACAATAACATAAAATATATAAAGTCGAGGCTTTCCAGCCACATAGTGTACAGGTGTTGGATCCTCATCAGGCAGATAGTCATACAATAAAATCAAATACCTCTTATAATGTCAAGGCTTTACAGCCTAATAGTATGCACATGTTGGATGGCCACCATGCAGACACTTCTTTTAATAGGTCCTGAGAGCTAATGATAAAAGACAAGAGCATAAAATATATATAAAGTCAAGCCTTTCCAGCCACATAGTGCACAAGTGTTGGATGGCCACCATGCTGACACTTCATCTAATAAGTCCTAGTAGTAAAATAACATAAAATATAATATATAAAGTCAAGGCTTTCCAGTTCTAAAGCATACATGTGTTGGGCGCACACCATGCCAACACACTTCATCTAATAGGCCCTGAGAGCTAATGATAAAATACAATAGCATACAATATATAAAGTCAAGGCTTTCCAGCCATATAGTATACACATGTTGGATGCCCACCATGCTAACACTTCATCCTATAGGTCCTGAGAACTAATAATGAATTCATTATATTATAATCATAAAAGGTCAAAACTTTCTAGACACATAACATACAAGTGTTTGGTCCTCACGATGTAGACGTGCTGGGAGCTAGTCATTAACTAAAGTGATGGATGCCCACCATGCAGACGCTAATAATAGAGCTAATAATAAAATAACATAGTCAAAGCTTTCCAGCTACATAGTGTACAAGTGTTGGGTGCCCACCATGCTGATACTTCATCTAATAGGTCCTGAGAGCTAATAATAAAATACAAGAGCATCAAATATATAAAGTCGAGGCTTTCCGGCCACGTAGGGTACAAGTGTTGGATCCTCACCATGCTGACACTGCATCTAAAATGTCCTAAGAGCCTGTAATGAAATAAAACATACAAAGTGAAGGCTTTCCGGCCACATAGCAGACACTTCATGTAATATGTCCTGGGAGCTAACGGAATAACATAAATTATATAAATTCAAACATTTCCAACCAATTAGAATACATGAGTTTGGTCCTCATCGTGCATAGATTGAGGGGAGCAGATAGAATCTGGAGCAGCTGTGCATGGCAACCAATCAACTTCCTTCTTAAATTTTCAGAGCTTACCTAAACAAACTGAAGAGAGAAGCTGATTGGTTGCCATGGGAAACTGCTCCAGTTTTGATACATTGCCCTCGGTGCATCTAAAAAGCATAGAAGATATTCATATATCCATATATTGTATATTCATCGTATATCTCTTATTCCAGCCACATAGCATATACATTGTTGGATGTCTACCATGAGGACAATTCAGCTAATAAGCTGAATTGCCTGGGATTCTGCACTTAAATATAATAAAATATAATACAATTCAGTGTAAAGCAAAGGCTGCAATGCAATCCTGTGTGGCGATCCCTCTTCCCCCCTCCAGCCATCTCCGCTTTCAGCACCCTGGACAGCTCCGCCAGCAGTAAAGATGGCCGCTGACGTCACCGCTCCTGACTCAGCCGCCGCCACCGCGCATGCGCCCGACGAGAGCGTACCACCTGTCCCCCGTAGTAAAGGGGGGTAGGAAGATGGGGTGGAGCGAACCATTAGGGTTGCCGGGAGCCATGTTGGTGTTGAATGAAGGGAGGGTGAGGAGATGCTGCGCCCGGAGAGTCTGCCTGTGAGCGCCGAGTAGATGGTCGCAGCCACGGCCGGGAGAGCGACAGGAGGACCGGGGGAGGGCCGTGCCCAGTGAGGGCAGCGCCGTGCCAGCAGACAAGGAGGGGAGACTATGGCTGCTCAGCTGCCGGGGACAAGCCTGCCTCGCTGCCTCCTCCCGCTGCTTCTCCTCCTCAGCATCCCTTTGTTCACTTCCAGCCGGGGGAAGCATGCAGCCACCCGGGAGAGCACTGATCACTGTCCCCCGGCCCTTGCTCCAGCCCTGTGCTTTGTGCACGAGGGGGCTTCCCTTCCAAGGCTGCAGGGGGCTCAGCGCACGGAGGAAGCCCACCACTCTCAGGCCGGGGGCCACAGCAGCCAGCCCAGGTCCCCCTGGCACTTCACCCTGTGCTGGGGACCCACGATGGCCGCCCGACGACCCTCACGGGGGCCGACCGGGCTCCGCCGGTGCCGGAGGACGTCTGCTGGGGGCTGCGCAGGGGACGAGCCCAGTGCCACATCCAGGGAGCCACCAAGGGGCCAAAGGAGCGATGAAGAAGAGGGAGCCCCCTCCTGTTGTTGGATTACAAAACCTCCCGGGCCGCCTGTGGACCCCAAGCCCGCCAGCATAGGACCCCATTGCCTTAAGATCCACAGCAAGGACCTTGTTTTTTTGCAACACTGCCAGAAACCCGGCGTCACGCCAAGCAATAGGACGGCGTTCGAGGGGAACGGGACTGACCGGTCCTTCGGTGCTCTCACAATCAACAGCAGTTGCCTTTCCAGCATCAACCATCAATTCGTCTTCCTCTGCCGTGTCTTTTCGTTGAATGCATTTCGGGGGGCACGCAACGGCGGCGCCGGTGATTCGAACGTGAGGGGGCAGCTCGCCACCGGGGTGCCGCGCTGCAGGACTACCTGGGACTGTGGCCAAAGACACCTGCGTGCCGGGGTAGCATTGTGCGCCTGCTTGGCGGTCCCTGATAGGAACTTAACTGGGGGCTGCCTGGTCTGTACCCACACAGGAGAGACCCTGGGGATCAGGCAGCATCGTTCACACCTGGGGATTTGCAAACTCGACTGTCGGGAGGGCACCAAGTCGGCTGGGATCTGTGTGCGCCGTGCTGGCAGATTTTGGGGCGGGCACGTGTGCAGCCGGTGCTGCGGGCTGATCTGGGGTCTGTGTTCCGGGAACCGTGCTCAGGAGCAATGGGGAGAGCAGCCTGCAGAGGGCACGTGGAGAGCAGATGAGATTTCAGCACCAGACCGACAGACAGCTCCCACAGCGGCTCCGGCTGCCTCCCTGCAGATCCCTGCAGGCACTCGGCTCCCCCTGAAAGAAGCCTGCTTTCCGAATTTCTCCTTCAACTCAACCAAAGGTTGCCTGAAAATTATTTTCCCAGCACCCGCTCCGGGGAGGCTCAGAACTATTGATCTTCATACTGAACAAGCGTTAGCACGTAGCAAAGCCATACAGCTGAACTCGCTGCCTCTCTCTCATATATCACCCAGGCAGGGGGGCAGTGGGAGGGGTAGGGCATCCCTTCCATTAATAAGGACACGCAGGGCAGCCAACCGGCATCCCTACTTCCCCCAATATAATTATCAGGTTCAGGTGGCTGAAAATCAGCCCCCGGGGACCCCTGTGATAACCATGACAGCGCAAGACCCTGATACCGGGGAAGCTGGGAGGGTTGTGTACACCATGGATGCCCTGATGAACAGCAAGTCTTTAGAGCTTTTCGGCATAGATTCAGTGACCGGTTTGATCTCCAGCACGGAGATCCTAGACAGAGAGAGCATGGACCTACACTATTTCAGGGTCACGGCCATCGACCACGGGAGCCCGCGGCTGTCCGCCACCACGATGGTGGCCGTGACGGTCACGGATAAAAACGACCACAGCCCCATGTTCGAGCAGGCCGAGTACAGGGAGAGCATCAGGGAGAACGTAGAGGAGGGGTACCCCATCTTGCAGCTGAGAGCCACAGACATCGACTCCCAGGCGAACGCCAACATCAAGTACCGGTTCGTCAACGAGCAGGCGGCTCACTCGGTTTTCGAGATCGATGCAAGATCGGGTTTAATCACCACCAGCGGGCAGGTAGACCGAGAGAAGAGAGAGAGGTACTCTTTGATAGTGGAGGCCAGCGATCAAGGTAAGGACCCTGGGCCTAGGTCATCCACGGTCAAAGTCGAGATAACTGTCCTGGACGAGAATGATAACGTGCCCCAATTTAGCGAAAAGCGTTACATAGTCCAGGTGAGAGAAGACATCAGACCCCACACTGAGATTATAAGGGTTACCGCCACCGACTTTGATAAGGATAGCAATGCGGTGGTACACTATAACATCATTAACGGTAACAGTAGAGGGCAGTTCTCCATCGACAGCTTAAATGGCGCAATTCAGATCGTAGCCCCCTTAGACTTTGAATCGGAGAGGGAGTATACACTCAGAATCCGCGCCCAAGATGCAGGCCGCCCTCCGCTGTCGAACAACACCGGTATGTTAAGTGTTCAGGTGGTAGACATCAATGACCATGCCCCCATGTTTGTTAGCACCCCATTTCAAGTGAACGTGCTGGAAAATGTTCCTTTGGGTCACTCCGTTATTCACATCCAAGCCGTGGACGCAGATTATGGGGAAAACGCTCGCATGGAATATAAATTGACCGGCGTGCTACCTACTACTCCGTTCGTAATTAACAGCGCCACCGGTTGGATCACTGTAAGCGGCCCCCTAGACAGAGAGACTGTAGAACATTATCTGTTTGGAGTAGAAGCCAGAGATCATGGGAACCCTCCCTTGTCTGCGTCTGCCAGTGTCACCATTACCGTGCTGGATGTGAATGATAACCGGCCGGAGTTCACCCAGAAGGAATATTTTATACGTTTGAACGAAGATGCCAGTGTGGGGACCAGCGTTCTTAGCGTAACCGCCATAGACCGGGATATCAACAGCCCTATCTCATATCAGATCACGGGGGGCAACACCCGCAACCGTTTTGCAATTAGCACGCAGAGTGGGTCAGGCCTAATCACTTTATCGCTGCCGCTTGATTACAAACAAGAAAGACGCTACGTCCTGACGGTGACCGCCTCCGATCGCATCCTTCATGACAACTGTTACGTCCATATTAACATCACTGATGCAAACACCCACAGGCCAGTCTTTCAAAGTGCGCACTACCCTGTTGATATCAACGAGGACCGGCCCATCGGGAGCACCGTAGTGATCATTAGCGCCACGGACGATGACGTCGGAGAGAACGCAAGGATCAGTTACTTCCTGGAAGAAAATATCCCCCAGTTCCGTATTAACCCCGATACCGGAGTTATCACGCTCAATGGCCAGCTGGACTATGAGGACCAAATGACTTACACTCTTGCTGTTATCGCAAAGGACAATGGAATCCCGCAAAAATCCGACACGGCCTATGTGGAGATTATGGTGAACGACGTCAACGACAATGCCCCCCAGTTTTTAAACTCGCAGTATCATGGAATAGTCTCGGAGGATGCCCCTCCTTTTACTAGCGTCCTACAAATTTCTGCCACCGACCGCGATTCCCATGCCAATGGAAGGGTTCAGTACACATTCCAAAACGGCGAAGATGGAGACGGAGATTTTACGATAGAACCGACCTCAGGTATTATCCGTAGCGTACGCAAATTGGACAGAGAAAGTGTCCCCTTCTATGAGCTGACGGCTTACGCCGTGGACAGAGGCATCCCCCCGCAGAGGAGCCCAGTTCGAATCCAAGTCGCTGTTCAGGACGTCAACGACAATGCTCCCGTTTTCCCAGCCGATGAATTTGAGGTCTACGTGAAGGAAAACAGCATCGTGGGCTCGGTGGTTGGCCGAATCAAAGCCACCGACCCAGATGAAGGTCCAAACGCGCAGATAATGTATCAGATTGTCGAAGGCAACATTCCAGAAATTTTCCAAATGGACTTCTTCTCTGGAGAGCTGACCGCCCTCATAGACTTGGACTACGAAGCAAAGTCGGAGTACGTGATCGTGGTGCAGGCCACCTCGGCTCCCTTAGTTAGCAGGGCTACCGTTCATATTAAGCTGATCGATCAAAATGACAACACTCCCGTCCTAAAGAACTTTCAGATCCTCTTCAACAATTACATCTCCAACAACTCCAACACTTTCCCCTCCGGTGTCATCGGAAAGATACCGGCCTATGACCCGGATGTGTCAGACAGACTCTTCTACACCTTCGAGCGTGGGAATGAGCTAAATTTACTGATCGTCAATCACTCAAGCGGGGAGTTACGGCTTAGCCGCAAGCTGGACAACAACCGTCCTTTGATGGCATCGATGCTGGTCACCGTATCAGGTAAAGTGTTGACTTTAATACTTTCTCTTCATTTCCATGTCATATGAATCCATCGTCTGTATATTTGAGTTCAGAGACAATGTTTGGTGGTACTTTTCACAGAAGCTAGAGGAATCTTTTGAGGCGAATGTACTTGAATTTACAAACTAGTTTGAATGATTCTGAATATGTGCAAAGTTCAGGAGAGTCAGATTTGGTCATTGAAGAGCAGAGAATGTGAAATTTTACTTCTGGTTGGTTTCTATGGGTTACTGCACTTAGTCTATTATGTTTAGGACTGCCCTTATTTAAAGGCTTAGCCCTCCCAAAGTTGACATTTCAGTTTTTGGTAGATGAAGAAGCCACCTGACCATCTGTGTGTTAGGTTCTTGGTCTTCACACCTGCCGAGGCAATAATGAGGGGATCCTAATCTGCTTATTTAATGTTGTAGAGAAAGAGAGAATGTATCAGGGGGAGCTGAAACATACAGAAGTGGGTGGGAACATCTAAAACTCCCAGGTAGACCAGAAGAGAGATGGAGGTTATGGCAGGGAGTGCTTTCTGTTGAGCTTTACAAGAAATATAGGAATCCAGGGTGTGAGTCATCCAAACAGGCTACACCTGTGACTAAATGCAGTTTGGCTGCCCTTATTTAAAGGCTCAGCCCCCCAAAAGTTGAAATTTCAATATTTGGTAGCTGTAGAAGCCACCTGACCATCTGTGTGTTAGGTTCTTGGTCTTCACACCCGCTTGGGCATCTATTAGGGGCTCCTAATCTCCCTATTTAATGTTGTAGAGAAAGAGAGAATCTATCAGGGGGAGCTGAAACATACAAAGGTGTGTGGGAACTAGGGATGCACCGATTTCGGTATCGAGTACGAGTACTTTTTTTTTTCCGGTACCCGCAGGTACCAAATACGAAATACTGGAAGTCCACTTCAGGAAGCCGGGCGGCGTGTAAAGACTCGCCATCAGGCTTCCTGATTAGCAGGGAAGCTGTCCCCATGCTTCTCGTCACTAGGTGACGAGAAAGCACGGAGCCAGCTATCTGGCCAATCAGGAAGCCGGGCGCCGTGTAATGACGCGGTGCCTGGCTTCCTGATTGGCCGGGAAGCCTGCTCCCTCATCATGCGGCGACGAGGGAGCACGAAGCCGGCTTCACGGCCAATCAGGAAGTCGGGCGTCACGTCGTTAGACGTCATCCGGCTTCCTGATTGGCCAGCTTCCTGACCAGTCAGGAAGTCGGGCAGCGTGTAATAACAAGCTGCCCGACTTCCTGATACAGGAAGTATCGGGCTAGGCATCGGAGCATTTGGGCGAGTACGAGTACTTGCCCAAATACTCTGCATCGGTACTGATACAGATACTAGTACCGGTATCGGTGCATCTTTAGTGGGAACATCTAAAAACTCCCAGCTAGACCAGAAGAGAGATGGAGATTATGGCAGGGAGATCTCGCTGTTGAACTATACAAGACATATAAGAAGCCAAGTGTTGATTTATCCAACCAGGCTCCATTACTTTTGGGTGGAATGTCCCTTTAAACATGTAATGCTGGTTCTCAGCTAATTGGTATATATTGGGAAAAAAGGTAATTGTCAATGTTCTATTTGAAGGGGGTGCATCTAGATGGTTAGATCACCAGGGGATTCCCATTTCTAATAAACAGGAGGATGAACTCCTCTTGCTTGACAGTTTAAAGTGACACTGAACTCCAGAGTTAAATCTTAAAAATACATTCAGGAACCTTAACAATTACCAACAATGTTTCTTATTTGTGTGTTACTCGGCTGTAGACCTCCCAATCATCTCTGAATTGGTGCTGACACTGTCCTTCCTTCTGGAGGGGGGGCTACTTTTGTTCCCCATGGTCCCTGTGTGTGTTGTAAAGTAGTCACCGCTCCAAGCTCACTCCCGTGATGGACTACAATCTCAATACAAATCAGTAAACTAAACATGAGATTGTAGTCCATCACGAGAGTGAGCTTGGAGTGGTGACTACTTTACAACTCACACAGGGACCATGGGGAACAAAAGTAGCCCCCCTCCAGAAGGAAGGACAGTGTCAGCACCAATTCAGAGATGATTGGAGGATCTACAGCCAAGTGATCCACAAATAAGATACATTGTTGTTAATAGTTAAGGGACTGAATGTATTTTTAAGATTTAGCTCCTGAGTTTAGTGTCACTTTAACTTAAGCTGCCCATACAACTTACGAATAGTTTCGCGATCTGGTTTTCATCCGATATTCGTACGGTTGATGGGCAGTGTACAACTGCAAATACTGTACAATCGATCGACTTTTGACTATCCAGCAGGTTAGAAAACTTTGGTCGATCGTTACGATTTTGGCAAGATTGGTGGCGTTTCCGTACGTCAAAATTTGTACGTTCTACAGTGCACATGTGCAGACAAAAATACGTGCGGTCGATTACCGCAGTTCGTCCAGGTGCTTTCCTTTAATTACCGCTGATCCAACCTTGCGATAATCGGGACAGGATGGGTCCGCCGTACGAAAATCCCATGACGGTTCGATCATCGGACGAAAAGTTTCGTCTGATGATCGCAAGGTGTATGGGCAGCTTTACAAAGAGTGAAATAGAGAAAAGTTAGACTCCGTGGAAGGGGTAGGAGAGCCGAAAACAGGCATGGAGATCTCACGGCTTGCCTTCCCCAGCAATACAGGAAAGCTAGCGGTTGATGCAAACTAACAACATCCACCAAAAGCAAAAATATCTCTCTTCAGTTCTTGTAGTTGAACAGATTTGACGTTTTATTCGTGCCTAAGACCTAAATAATGAATAAGCTTGAAAGCCGACGGAGACCGTTGTGTGGTACGTAGCTTTCTGGAAGTCAAATGGGGACAGCAGAGACTTTGGGGCATGGACCAATTATGTCTTTATATTGTCATCGCAGATTAGCCTGACTCCGTGCCTTACCTTCCTTTGTTGGAAGGGTCTGCAAACCACGATTTGCAATTCATAGATGAGAAAAGCCGGTTTTTGGAAGATAAAAGGGGATGCAAAATGGCTAGTCAGCCCGTCTGACCCGCTGGCTTGTCGGCGTATTGAGATTTTAATCAACTGTGCATGTTTATAATCACATTGTATAGCTGGTGATGGAGAAGACAGTTTTTGAGGTGTGCTTTGGTGAGGATAATGTGGCTTTCATCTAAAGGCGAAGCGAAACGTAGTACGGCTCTGCAGAATAATTGTAACTGAAAAGTGGAATATTGTCCTAAGATGCTAAAACCACGTAGTGTAACAAATGCGATCCATGTTCTCTTTTATCTCCCGGCCTTGCAATGGAAGAGATGATAATATGCAGCCAGGACCGGAATCCTTCATGCAGTATGACCACAGTTTACATAGCAATGATTAAAGGGAATCTTCTGTTGCATCATGGGAGTTCAACATTTTTTTTTGCACATTCAGACCTGCTCAGCTGCTGAGGACAATGGCTGACCACACACAAAGGAATCAACCTTGGCACATGGGCTGACAACCGGAGGAAGAAGTCATTTTGCTTCCACAGTATGGGTTGTGGTTTTACTGAACCTGCATTGGGTTCATGTTTTTGCGTCATGTTAGATACAATGCTAAAGCCTCCCTATAAAGAGAAATGCTGTTTACTTACCTTTCCGGCGGCCTCTCTTAGAAGTCCCCTGCATTGCTGCTGCAGGTATCTGACACTTCTGGTTGTGCAGAATACCTGCTCACCTGTGGCATGCTGTGTTTCCTCCTTGTACATTCTTTAGTGATGTAGGAGTCGGCAGGAGGAACTAGAGCAGTGGCAGAAGAAGAAGGTATTCAACACACCCGGAAGTGTCGGATACATTTAGCCCCTAGGGATCAGCAATGCAAAGGATCATTTTTTTTTAACAGGTATAGTATTTTTTTGGTTTTAATACAAAAAAACGAACTACATACAGTACAGAGAAAAATAAATAACAACATCATAGAATTTAGTACAAGACAATAAAATACATGTACGACTAAACAAACACTACAATGCTAATTAAGGTGTGGATCGTTGGTAATGGATAAGCTCCGTTCAAGGATCACCAAGAGAGAAGGAGCTCCCTCCAACTCTAAAACCTGTAGCCAACAGCCCCCGAAGGGATCCTGTTCTCAGCTCCGTCCCTAATGCCAAGGATATTTAAAGTGGAACTCAAGCTTTAATTCCTGTATGTGTCCCCATATGAGAGATACACCTCTCTATTTGTACTGGTGTGACCACTATCCCAAGGGGGAAATTTTAGAGTGGTCCCCATGGCAAGTCTCTCTCACTTGTACAAGACGAGCAGTCGGAGAATGGATGCCTCGCCCAGCAAAAACCCTGTGTGCAGATTGGTGTACCCAGAATCTAGGGAGAAGACAGATGAAGTCACAAAAACTCATAATTGCCGTCTAGTTTGTTCCCCTGAATCATATCCCAATAGCAGGCTGTCCTAAAAATGTGGGCGGGGCCATTGTGTATTGATTAGGGATGAGCTCAGGTTTGGACCGAACCGAAGCTCCTCCACACCCAAAAGAAGATCCTTCCATGCTGCCCCAACCAGCTGCAGATGGGGAATTTCCCTTTGCGCAGCTTGACGTAGGCACAAGGGGGTGGGATGTAGTGACGTCATTGACCGTATATGGCTATATGACTATATTTGATAATTGGCATTTACCTAATACGGATATGTGGCCATATAACGTAAATTATTTCAGCACAATAATTCCGCCCGCAATGGCGTCTTGTCCATACACTGCCACATGCTACCCCATACCCACAAGCCAGAGCAATGCAGGTGGCTCTGATGCTCTGATAGAGTGAAGACGCCTGGGGGGGGGCAGGGCTATCATGAGATGCTGTCACTTTGCCCTATACGGTCATGACAATGTCACTTTAAATCGGATTACGTGTTCTGCTCTCCGACCCTCATCCGTGTTCCTCTTCCTCCTTTATTAAATTAGCTCACTGAGTGAATCATCGCCGAGGCTGTGCCAGCGCATCTAGCACTTCTTCTTCGGTACAGATGACATCGCCGTTGTATCTTCTCCATAATTGATGAGTTTGCCGGGCTCTACATTGTCACCCTCCAATACGCTCTCACCTAACTCTCATTAAAGGGCGCGCAGAAAGCAAGCCGCCCCCGATCCCTCCTGAAAATGAAGGATGCGCTATGGCAGAGCGATTATGCTCCCGCCGTTTAGACCAGACGCCCCCGTCTGCACCGCTTCTTTCAAGACTAGGGCTCTCCCGGGGTTAATTGTACCTGCGGGGCGCGCGGGAGCTGTGACTTCCCAGCGACCGTCTATGCAAAAAAATGTGCCTGGGCCGCTAAAAGCGCACCAAAGCTTTGTCTGAGTGCCGAAATTGTGCAAGGCTCTTACCGTCAAATGGAAGGATCCCCCTCCCCCCCCACATGAAATGCATTTTGCATTCAGCATAATGGGCCGTATTAAAGGGAAAGTGGTGGTTTTCAGCCAATGCACATTTTCAGTTATCATCATCGCATCTCCCCAAAAAAGTCATTTTTGGCTCGGATCGCCGCTCCATGTTATGATGATTCTCTCTCGATTGTGTATCAGGTCACGCTGAATGCCTGCCGAGATAAAATAACTCCCTGTAGAATGTGTTGGATTGAACCTGTCCGAGCAAACTGACTTGTCTTGAGAGAGTGGGGGAAGGGGGACTGCAGTCCTTGTACAGTACTATGAAGCAGAGCCTGCCTATGTAATGCACTTATAGAAGTGTCCTTTGGCACCAATATATTTACAAAGGATACATAAAGGAGTGGTAAAACTTTGAAGCTGACAGAGTCAAAGCTGCACTCTGGGCTGACAGCTCAATATGCAGATAAAAAACATATACTGTATGGGGGCTGTTTTATCTGCCAAAGGATTTCTATTTTTTCCATCCAGGCCTGAGATTTACACAGCCCTTCCACACAACACGGACCTGCCTGACATGTTTTCTGTCTGCTGCAGTACAGCAGCAACTCCTAAGGCTGGGTTCACACCTGGGCGTTTTTCAGCGCTGATCGAAGCGCTGAAAAACGCTCAGCAAGTGAAAACCAATAATTGCCTATGGGCATGGTTCCCACCTGGGCGACGTGCTGAAAAACACCCTACACCCAAACAAGTACAGGAGCTTCTTTTGGGGCGTTTTTCCATACATAGCCATTAGGATACAACCGGATAGCTTTCGTAAACGCGCGTTTCGTGGACCGCAAATCGCTGTAAAAACGCATATTATGAACGCACAGGTGTAAACCCAGTCTTAAGGTCCCCCTGCTCAGGGGTGGGCAACTCCAGCCCTCCAGCAGTTGGAGAACTACAAGTCCCATGAGGCATTGCAAGGCTGACATTACTCACAGAGGGAGAGGCATGTTGGGATTTGAGGTTAAAGCACAGCTGGAGGGCCAGAGTTTGCCCACCGCTGCTCTATAATAGGTTATATTTGCACTATACACCAGCCGTTCTGGATGTGCATCTGGCTGTTGGGGTATAAAATAATTATTTGCATGGCTCCGCCTGTTGCCGGAGTTGCCCACCCCTGCCCTAGCTTGTGGCTGGACTGTGAGGAGCAACAGACTGATGAGTTCAGGGTTCTGGCACTCTGCTCTTTCCTCCCATCATCATGTTCCTTGTTAGTACATGTAATAATGGATACACCATTAAAGGCCCTGTCCACTTTAAAATAAATAATAGCACGCACTTTAATGAAAGAATACATGGGCATTTATTCATTTTTTGCCTTTGTACCTGCAAAGCATTGTAACAATTGCAATAAGTGGATCACGGCTGCAATACACAGGCCTCTGCAGGCTGTTCTTCCAGGCCCGGGTCTGTACAGAGGTATGGACCTTCTGTTATGGGGCTGGATGAAGTTATCAATAGAGTACAAGTAGGGATGCACCGATACCAATACTAGTATCGATACAGAGTATTTGCTCCGATACTTACCCCCGATATTGGAATATCCAGTCAGCGGGAGATTTTCTGTGACTGGCAGTGCTGCGAGGGAACATGGAGCCGGCTGCTTGGCCGGTCCGATGCTGATTGGCTGGGAAACCAGCTTCCCGACTAATCAGCATGGAGCCGGCTAAACAGACTGGAGCAGTCTTCCCGGCCAATCAAGAAGCTGGACAGCAAGTCATTACCCGCCGCCCGGCTTCCTGATTGGCCTGGAAGCCGGTTTCCCAGCCAATCAGCATTGGGCCGGCCAAACAGCATGGAGCCGGCTTCCCGACCAATCAGGAAGCCGGACTGCGGGTAATGGCCCGGCTTCTTGATTGCCCGGGAAGCCGGCTCCATGCTAGGGAAGTACTGGTAGCAACGAGTACCGAAAGATAAACATCAGTACTCCATACCGAAAAACCGGCATCGGTGCATCCCTAAGGCTGGGTTCACACCTAGGCGTATTGAATATGCGCGTTTGTCGTGCGTTTTTACAGCGATTTGCGCGACAAACACCCGTTTCCAAGGGCTACTTGGCTGTATCCCAATGGAAACGCGAGACCAAAACGCCCCAAAGAAGCACATGTACTTCTTTGGGCGTAGGCCGTTTTGTATCGCGTTCGGACGGGCGGAAAACGGCAAGGTGTGAACCAGACCCATTGAATACAATGGGATTTAGATGTTTGAGCGTTTTGTAGAGCGTTCGTCGAGCGTTGAACGCGCTACAAAACGTTCAGGTGTGAACCAGGCCTTAGTACAAGTGCAGTAACGTCTCCGCTCTTGTGCTACATTGAGATCTATGAGTCCCCCTGCATAGTGGCAGATGAGACTTTAGCCTTCTATTCACAGGATCTGTAAGTGGATGAAGCACCCGCTCACCGTGCCAAATTCAGAATTTGTTAATAGGAGTACATTGTACCGTAAAGAAGTTACCTCACCCCCGTCTTCAGCATTGGTGGGTGTGATGTCATCGTCCTTGTAGGAAGATTGAGACTTGAGGAAATCTCGCAAGAAGACACTCCAGTCCATTGCAAGAGCATCTTCCCTCGACATTTCGACTGCTCTGTGCTCCCCAAGATCTACCTGGAAGGAGTGTGATGTCATCCTCGCCTAGGCGGGAGCGAGGTGATACATCAGGTACATTTAGCAAAGAGAGGCGGCCCAGACCGGGTAAGGGCTTTAAAAACTACTCCACTTTAAAAACTAATTGCATGCATCTGTATAGGAAACTTCTACCTGAATCTGTCTTTATACCCGCGGTGGACTGATGAATACGGAATTCAGGGACCGGTCTGTCCAATCAGAGATCCAGCAACATTTGTTGTCAGCTCCATTGACAACAACTAGAGAAAACCTCAAAGTTTAGGCACCAGCTGCAATTTTTGACATTGGCGACCTGGCTCCTGGGATTTGTCCGGCCCTGCTTTACATAATCTTTCACGGCATCCACTGCCCGGGAGACTGGGGAAGGGAGGAACAGTAGTCTGAGCCAGTCAGATGTGCTGAGTGGGAGAATGATTACAAG
Organism: Nanorana parkeri; assembly: GCF_000935625.1. Lineage (NCBI taxonomy): Eukaryota > Metazoa > Chordata > Amphibia > Anura > Dicroglossidae > Nanorana > Nanorana parkeri. Next base: position 53,754 of record NW_017308845.1, on the reverse strand, counting down.
AGGAAAGAGATTGCAGGATGGTGAATGGAAGCGCCACACTTCATTTATTAGTCCCAATGCATCTTTTTTTTTTCCAAATGTTGGGTTGAGTGGACAATATAGAAATAGCCAACGTGTTTCAGGGGCGCATTCATATGCCACCTTTCATCAGGACTTAGTACGCCCCCTTTCATGTGGACGCCTTCAGATCTGATCAGCAGGGGATCCGTGTACGGTAATCGGAGCAGTTCAGAACTGATGTCACCATTGCGACATCCGTGTCCGTCCAACGCAGTCATGTTGGTCTACAGGGAATCAGATGTAAGCAGACATGTGTCCGTGTACCCCGAATCCCAAACCTTTACTCCTTCACTGTCCAATCACAAGCTGGCGGTGGGTTGGTGACCAATCTGTGCTCATTAACTGCGTGTGATAAAAGTGAAGTCACTGGCCAACCTGAAATGATTGGAGACAAATCCAAGTCAGGTAAAACAGCTCCTGTATATACTTTAGCTGTGACCGTAGTGTTTGCCTGGAGTTCATTTGTTTGCTTTCCCCC